>NC_133028.1:6245227-6408181 GCF_048771995.1 Taeniopygia guttata
AGGCCCCCCAAGGATCTCTGATAAAGTGATTCACCGCCAGTCCGTGAGGCTGGGCAGGACCATCAAGCTCCTGTGCCCGGTGGAAGGCGACCCCCCGCCCCTCACCATGTGGATGAAGGACGGACGGACCATCCACAGCGGCTGGACGAGGTTCCGAATCCTCCAGCAAGGGCTGAAAATCAAGGAGGTGGAGAGCGAAGATGCGGGGACCTACATCTGCAAAGCCACCAACGGCTTCGGCAGCACCAACGTGAACTACACCCTCATCGTCATCGGTGAGTAGAGCTGGGGCGAAGCCAGGCCTCACCTGCTCTGGGGCCACAGAGAGAGCTGATTTCCATGTAGCTGTCAGTGATTGCAGATTTGCTTTGCTAATCATTCATTGACCTCCACTCTCAGCTGGCCCCTTCCACTGTTTGAGGATTGCCAGAGCTGGCTGTGCTGCGGCGCATCTTCTGCTGCAGCCGGCTGCAGGCAGATAAGATTGCAGAGTGCCAAAGGTTACACATAAACAGAAATGATGCAATAGCCACTGGGGTCCTGATCACAATGAATTCCACACAGGAAAGGCTGTGCGATAAGGAGAGGTCACACTGATCTCTATGTTTGCTGTTGGAACAGGAAAGCTCTCAAAACAAATGTTGGAGCACCCATATGAAAACACACAGCAGGGAGATCTGTGTGCTGAGCTGTTGTAAAGCATGGTGTCTTCAGGAATAATAATATCTGGGCTGAAACAAAGCTTTGAGCTGGCATGTAACCCAGGGATGCTCAGCTCCTGAGAAATCTTCTTGATGGAGGCAGGATTAAAAAAGCTTCAGATGCTGTCTGTGACCATGGGTCCACTGGCAGTGCTTTTGACCATTTTCAAAAGCCCTGCTTGGCCCAGCAATGAGATTTTGGGACCACTTGTTGGGTTGAGCATTCCCAAAGACTTCCAAAGATATTTCTCTGGGTAATCAGAGATTCCTCTGCAGAGGCTGCCACAGAAATGTGCTCATTGGTGCTTGACTGGGAGAGGGAAAAGGGCTGGGTAAAAATCAAAAAAAAAGTGTGTTAGAGGATCTTGAGGGAGCCAAGGGGAGGGTTACAAAGCAAGGGGTGAGATCAGATAGCTTGAGATCAGAATCCTGAGCATCTGATCGACAAAGTTCTGTCTCTCTGAGATGGTGGGAGTGAGAACAGAGTTTAGGGCAGCTTCCAGTTGCCTACCAGTTGGCTCTTGGCCTGGTTTTGTTCTGTTTCTCCTTTTTCCTGTTTGCAGCAGGAGGGGAAACTGCTGTGGGCTCGGGGCATGTAGCAGACACTTGGTGCAGCTTGATGGAGGATTATCACCTGATAGCAGGGTGATTCTTGGAGAATGCACTTTGCTGCACAGCCAGTATAAGAAAGGGACCAGAATGTAAATATCTTATCTGGAAAGAGACGCTTCTGTGAGGGAAACTCTATGGTGACTCCTGTAGAATCAGTGGGATAGAACTGCAAAAGTAATTTTATAGTTTACATAGTTTGAGGATTTGGTTTTCCTTGTTCAACTCTTTCTTAGCCACATTCATCCATTTCTCTGTGCTACACTGAACAAACATGATGAAGTGGAAATAGTCTGATAGAGTTGTGTCTCTACAAGTCCTTATGTAAGTGCTTTCCAGACTCCTTGCTGTGGAGAAATGAATGCTATAGGAGACTGCTTCAGTTCAGCTTATGTTTTTGCAGTACGTGGAAGTTGCCAAGGTCTTTGATCTCTTGTGTCATCCTCTATCTTCTGTAAAGCTCAAGCCAGATCTCATTATTCCAGGGTAGAGGCATCAAGGTATCTGTAAGTCAAAGAAGGCTCTGCCTATTCTTGGTAGCACAACAGAAGCAAATGAAAACAAAAAGCCAGGAGGCACAGGGTAAATGTTGGACTAGAATTCAGGAAAGATTGGGACAAAAACTCCAATTCAGTTGCTCAGTTGGGAAATTGGATTATCAAATATAATTGTGTTAAGAACAATAGTATTCATTATATTTGGCACTGAAAAGCCCTGGGCAGAAACACTAGTTATTGAGAGCCTCATCAGGCATCTATGGAAGGAAATGGCAAGCTCCCACTGGCCTCTGTGGGTGTGAGATTGAGCCCTATGCAAACAAATATTGATCCCTGAGTGCCAAGAAAAGGGTAACTTTAACCTAAATCTGTGTCAGACATATGGGCTTTCCTTTCCATGCATCCTTGTTGTAAATACTGGCTAAACCCAGTATTTTTTATACTATTTTGCACTTCTTTCCTCATCTCAGAGTGTGCCCTTGTACATTCTTGTTGCTCAGACCATTTTTGATGGATTACTTATGTCCCCTGTCTCTAGTGGTACAGTTGTGTTCATGTAGCGTTTCAAACCGATTGCTTTTCACTGGAGTGGTTTCCCCTGAAAACAAATGTTCCCCTTGTGTCTTTCCTGTCAAGCTCTGCAAGTAAACACAAGGTATCACTGACTTACTCTTTCAAAGGACCCAGACATTTAATGCAATGACCAGATGCTCGTGTTCGTCTTGGTGAAAATACTTTTGGTTGAGAGAAAATCAATTCCTTGTTGGTTTTCAAGAAGGAGGCAGTGTTTTAAAACCAACTGCATGTCAGTTTGATGACGAAGATCAAATTGATGGAGCTATTTTGTTTGCTCTGGAAAGCACAAAACTTCATTAGGCTTTTTGAACCATATGGCTTCTCTATTTTCCCAGTCCTTCAAAGGAGAAAAACCCCTCTTATTCCAGCTTTACTGCTAACACCAAACATGTAAAACACACAGGTGTCAGACATGAGCAAGGTGGTTAAGATATTAGATCTAGAGCAGCATTAAATGATTCATGAAATAGGACTTAAAAGAATATAATTCATATTGACATGAGAGCATTCTGGAAATTTAATCAATGATATCTGGAAAATATTCAGTAGCTGATTGAAAGGTTTTGGAGTTATGCTGTATAACTCTGAGCTCTGCCACACCACTGGCAAGTGAGGAACTGTCACCCCTGTGTTATTTACATGGAGGCTGCTGCAGAATAAGGTGATGGTTTACCCAAATCCTACAGACAGCTGTGACTAAATTCAGTGGTATCCAACCTCTTTGCCTGCTTTCACTGCTATGTAACTCTTACTAATCTTAACTTTTACTAGCCACTGTATTCCATAATAGTAAAGAAGACCAGCAAAAATCTAGGACATTGTACAAAGGAATAAAAAGGTCAGTGGATCCTCCAACAGTGGCGGGTCCAGCAGACACAGCAGAGATGAGCTCCCTGGCTGGACTCTGTGAGATGTAATAATTCAGCTGTAAGACTGTTTGAATGTCCCTTTGTGGCTTCAGGACACATCTTGCTTGCAGCCAGCCAGCTCAGTGCATGAGCAGAGCAGACTTAGGTGTGCCTCTGCATGTCTGGAGACAGGACTGCAGCTTGCCTGGTTGGAGAACCTCTCAGTCTGAAAGTGCAGATGAGAAGGATTACAGTGATTTTACAGATGGTAATGGAGATAAAGAGAGACCAGGTGATTAGGCCAAGACCACATAAAATAGGAGCTGAAGCTCAGAGTTGAGTCTAAACCTCTTAAATCTCTCCTTAAAAGACTATTCCTACTTCATAACACATACTAAAGTCTTTTCCTCCTAATCTTGCATCTTCCTAGCTGCTCTTTTGGAAGTGAATCTTCTCCTATTCTAGGGTTTTGATCTTCATTCTCAAACAAAGGCTTTGCCAATCCAGGTGGTAGCAATTGGTTTCTACCTTGCTTATTTCCCCATCTTCTCAGACTGCAGGGCCTGGATCACAGAGATCCAAGGAATCCTGCTCCAATACAGCCCTGCATGAAATGTAAGCCAGTAAAAGCAGATTACCAATATAAGTCAAAACTATAATTTCCTCTCTTAGCTATCCTTAATAGTTTTTGTGGCTCACCACAAGATTTGGGATGCCAATTACACTGCAGACGGATTTACAAATGCTGGAAGAGGAACTTTAATCAGTATTTAATTACATTGCAGTTATTAAGTACAATGGTTCTTTATTTTTGAGAATTTTGTGTGGCTCATCAAAACAAATGTGCTCTGCTTCCCCCAAAATTATATTTACAATGATGCCAATCAAATCTTATCTTTTTTTCCTCAACTGAATTAATTCTAAAGGTGTGAAAAGTAACTTTATTTAATTTATAGATGGTTGGTTGAAGCCTGCGGTTTCTTTATTGCATAATTAAAAAATTCCTTGCCAATGTGCTCAAAAAGGAAACTTAAGGCCAAAGAGGAAGAAAGAAAGTGCTGAATAGCTACTCCTTATTTGAAAACTGTCCACCTTGTGTGCTGAAGGGAGGCATGTTCTGCAGAAAAAAAATAGCAGGTGGTGGTGTAACTGATGCCTCCGTCGAGTTTGGCCAGCTTGGCCAAACTGAATTTGCACACATGGAGCCACACTCCAGCCATCAGGCCCTCCCTGGGAAAACTTAGCCTCAATGGGTGAGCTTTTCCCAACTCAAAAATAACTGAGAAAACAAAGTATTCTAACATGGAAATGCTGGAGGACCTCCATTACTGCTCTCTCTGCAATAATAAACACTATCCCGAGTTCCAGGAGTCTGGACATTCTCTGAAGGGAAAATTGTTTGTGAACAGCTGTAGGAAAGACTATAGGTAAATATTTATGCTGTAACATAATGACCTCTTTCAGTGATACACAACACAGAGGACTTTTCACTTGCAGAAGTGTTGTAGGCCAAATCCTGCAAGGTGTGCCAGCATTACAACATGTGGGGCTATTGCTACAGGTGCTGCCAGTAAATACTTCTTGCATTAGTTGCTCAACCAGGTGATGAAAGATCAAACTGTCTCTATTTTCACATCTGCATCCATGTTTCTTACTGCTTTCTGTAGCAAAGGAAAAAAAAGGCAGCAACAAGAGCTGGGTTTGGGACTGTCAGCTTCTTGCTTCACTTGGTGTTTGTAAACTGCCAAGGACTCATCTTGCTTGGGTGCATCTCAACACAAAAAATAATCAACATCTGAGTCCAAGAAACAGCTTCTCCTGAATTTATTTTTCTTGCCCTATATCTCTGGCTGCTGCAGTTGTTTATTTTGTTCTTTGGGGTTTTTTGTTTCTAAACCACTGCTCAGAATTTGAGCTACATCTCACTTTCAGACAAATCAAGTCTGCTGTTAAATGTCTGCTGTCTGTCTATTGCAATTGATTGCTTCAAGAATCTGCCCTGACATCAGATGATTTATCTTTAAAGTAGCTTTTTCCTGCTGAGCCAACTGCTATTTTATGCTTTTTTACAGCTTGTCCAAAGACAGCTCTCTTTGATAACAAGCATGTGTGAAAAATTTGCATTAAAATAACCATTTTTTTTAAACAGTCAGCATAAGTATCCTGAAAAAATTCATGGCCTTGTCTGAATGGATATTTATTCTTACATTCTTTTTTCTGCTTGTAGTAGTAGAAAATACTGTGTGAAAAAAAATCAAGTACAGTAAAACATGGTTTGCATTACACTTCTGCAATGAAGTCATCAATCCGTGTCTCAGAACTCATTTACAGTGCAAAAGCTGAGAAAACATTTCTAGCCCAGAGTCAGGTGCCACCAGCCATCTTGGAAAAGCATGACAAATTCATTTATGTTTGGGTTTTGGCCTCTTAAGAAACTCTGGGGACCAGAGAGAGATGTGCTCAGAAGAAGATGTGAATCAACCCTGAGTCAGCAATGTGTGCTCCAAGGGTCTGCTAATGCTAAGCAAAAATCAAAATGAATCAACACTTCAAAAATAAAGGGGGAAAATATGCAGCTTTTGCATTTAAGAACAAGGTGGTGTAGCCTGTGCTGCTCATGTTATGGAGTTAGCAAAATGTCTTTAGTGCATTTACTTCAACATGAAGTGCAAAGGGCAGTCCATCCAGTGTGGGACCATTAACACAATCACAGGACATATAATCTTGGCTAATGATGATTAGTCAGTTGTTATATGGAAATGAAGAGTTCCTTGTGACAATAAACAGTTACAAAGTTCGTGTTTAATTTGTTAAGGCCCAATCCAGCAGCTGGATCTACGTTGGTGGCCTCCTGTGCACACGCAGGGTGATTAACACCAGATGAGGATCTGGCCATAGCCACTGATGCATAGTAATGGTTGTGTTGCTAATTAAAGCTCAGAATGGTTTGGGCCTTTGGGAGCTGGGCAGAAGAGGGGAGCCTTCCCAAGGCCCAGCCACTGGAATCATTGCACAAGGACTTCTTGTCAACATGTGATGAGGTGCCACCGTGTCACCCTCTGTGGAGGTGTAGGTAGGGGTTTGGTTCTTAACGAGAGTTGCCTTACTGGTGTTGCCAGGTGAGGGAATGCTGCATGCCAGCCTGTGGGAAGAGACTGGAAATGGGCATGAATGGATCCAGTGAGTAGAGGAGTCAGTGAACTGCGAGTATTTTCATGTTTTGGTGCAAGCTCATAGCTAAAAGCTGTTCACTTGGAAGTGAAGCTCCTTTTCCACTGGAAGTGACTCATCCTTGACTAATGATGCCCTCACCCAAGCAAGGGCTCTTCCTTCTCAATGTTTATTAGCGTAGGCATAAAGACACACACCCTGACCAAACTTGGTGCTGCTCAGGGGCAGCACAAGCATGTGAAAAGAAACCTAAAAATGATCAGTGTTCCTATCCCCTGAATTTCAGGGGTTTTTCACTTCTTCCTCATTTGAGAGATCCAACTCAGAGTCCAGCAAACTCCCTGTCCAATATATAAAGCATGTTGAGTCCTGTAAAATGTCCACTGTCCTGGGAGAGGAAAGGAGGAGAAAGAAATATGCCAAAATGGAAAGGTGTGACTATTGCTGGATTGCTACAGGGAAACAATCTCCCTAGTTATCATCATTTTGATGAGTGCTGCACTAGACTGATGTCACAACAGCCCATGACAATTTGTTCTTGAAAAGCTTGCTCCATAAAGAGGTGATGATGTGAGTGCCAGTGTTAGCTGTAACTATCCTAAAAATGACTGATCAAAAATGTAACACTGAGTGGTTTGACTGATGGTCTTGGTGAACGGGTGAAAAAGTCTGGAAAATACCACAACTGGGCAGCAGTTTTGTTTCTTCCAAGTCCAGATCTATTATGTAGCTCAGTGCTAATGCTGTATAATGTCCACAGTTTTTACAAGATCTTTGTTTGGTTTTATTAGTTTCATTTGATTTTATAACAAACTTTACAGTATGCTTATCAATACATCATGTTCTGGCTAACAAAAGCTTCACTGTTTCGGGTAGATCTCTTTTTTCCTTTTGTGAAGCTGTAACATAGAAGCCAAGTTAAGAAGGTGACAACACCTGTTCACAATTTAAAGGAAATGAAAAGGTTTTTTTTTTCCATGGATGTAAGCATGAAATTCATACATATATGTATGGATATATAATTTCCCCCCATACTCCATCCTGTGGCAGACTGTGGCAAACCAGAGCTGCAGCCAGTGTAAATCCCAGGCATGCAGGACATATGGATGCATTTAGCCCACAATCCTTTGCAGATGCTTTGGAGTGTGTAGTGGCTGCTATACCCGTGCAAATAGCAAGCTGCAGCTCTGCTTGCTGCATGAATATTGTTTGGGAATGAAAGCAACACACAATACCAGGCAGGCTGACATTAAAACCGTGTTTGATCTGAGCAATTTATGGCTTCCTTGTGTTAAACGATATTAATAGAAGGAGCCTCTGATCACAGCGAGTTTGTGGTGCTCATGTTGGGTTTTTCTCGTCAGTTTGTCTGAGGCTAAAAACATCTCTTGCCTCTGACTTTATTAATCAGAGCTGTCTGGGTGCAGTCCTCCATATGGGCAGTGGGTGGAATTTCTCTGTTGACAGTGCAGTGCTGATGTGCTCAGCCGGAGATTTGTCCACATCTGCATATCCACAATGCTGAGAAATAGCTGTGTTCCTGAGTAAGGCCGAGGCAGTCCCTGCTCCAAGCTGGTGATCTGTATGTGTGTGGAAGCCAGGCTTTCCAAAGCTGGTCTAGATTCCCAGTCAAGGTTTGCTATGACTGCAGAATGGTAGTTAGGAGTCTTTTAATTACTAGTGTCGCAAGTAATGAGAAGTAAATCAAGCTAATTGCAAGCCTGGGCATTAGCAGCTTTGAGATATCTACCACCTTGCCAAGCATCCAAGATGACTTATCTTCTACAAGTAGCAGAATCTTTCTACAACTTCCCTGCAATTACTGCTGTCCTCCCCTATTCCCAACAGTTTTTCCTTGGAAGTTGTGCTCCTCCCTCTGCTACCTGCTGAAAGCTGGGAGTGAAGGATTTAGCATGGCCTCACTGGACTCAGAGAACCACTGAAGCTGAATTGAGCTTCATGGGCACTGTGTCTCCATGAGGTCTGTGCCAAAGCACTGTGCCCCATTCCCTTGTGCCACCACGCAGCTCTGCTGTCCTCAGTTTGCACAGTAAATACCACAGATAGTGGAGTTTTAGCCAAATTTTCCCTTTCGTATCAGTTAACTCAGAAATACCCAAAAGGCACACTTGTAAATTAAAGCACAGTGAAAAATATTTATTATAGAGTGAACAGTGCCAAGTTGGACCAGTTTATAACGTGTAGCTTAAATGTTGTTTTTGGAGACTGCATTTTTATGTGTAAGTGCACGTACACAGCACCAATTGCTCACATGCTGCCTCTTGATCCATGCATGTAGGTATGTTGCCTGTTAAAATGTATGGTTGCTCAGGAGCTGTATTTTTACATTCCTGTAGGGTCTGGTTCTCTGCTTTTCCTGTGCTGTCTTTGGCATCCACATTAAGAAAAAGATGAAAAAAGGAAAATAAAAATCAACAAAACTGCTGAAAATTAGTGTACAGACCTATTTTAAAATCCAGTTTATTTTTGTTCGATGAGAGGAAGAACATATTCTGTGTTGTCCTTGGTGAATAATATCATTGTGTTAGAAAGCTTTGATTCTTCCTTCTTTATAATAATGTGGGTTTCATAGTCAGAAGACCTGAGTGTTTACATTATACACTTCTTGGCAATAAAATTGGAAAAGAAGAGGAAAAAAAAGTACTAATCCCAGGAGTTCTGAAACCTACACTCCTTCATAAACGTACCCTGTTAAAGACATTAAGTCCCTTGCAAACATCCATCTATCAGCAGTTGAGAGTTTGTAAAAGGCATACTTTGTTCTGAACTCCCTGCCCTACTGATTATGCACAGTTCTTTTATTTTGAGAATAGAATGACGACCCCTTAGCCTGGTAATGATGACAGATTTATGTATTTTAACACCCAGACGCTGCTGTATTTGTTAAGGGCTGCCAGACTCCAGCAGTGCGGCAACTGTAGTTTATTTTCATTGTCAGTTTGTGCTGCTTTTTAAGGTGTTCTGCAGCCACTGGAAGCAGCACCACTGCTGCTTTCGGAGGTTGAGATGTCAGGCTGTTAAGAGCATAAGCCTCCATCCTTGGACTGTTTCCACTCATAAAATGTCAGTTTTATTCTGGTTGCTCTGGCGGGATGGAACCCGTTCCTTGCACCGAAGCCAAGGAAAAGAGGGTAGAAATAAGGAGTAAGAAGAATCATATAAGAGAATTTATCCCTTCACTTTCTACTCCCATTATGTATTTTGGAGCCCTCGAGATAATGTTTTAAAGAAAACTTTCTTTTAATATGCAGCAAAAAGCAAAGAACATAAACACACTTTGCAGGTGTAGCTGTTAAAGGGCCGTGTAGGTCAGCACATCTGTCCTCTCCACAATGCATCTGTCTGTGATTTTTCTGGGTTGTTTTAAATTACTGCAAGTGGCAGAACAATAGGGAGACAAACAGTGAAAACAATGCTGTTGTTTAATATCAAGCTAAAACATTAACAGGCTTGTACAGAAAATATTTCATGTAAATTAGAGAGAAACAAATTATTTTATTTTCCATTGAAATGATCCAGTGCAACAAAGGCACTGGATCATTTATTTTCTTCTTTTCTTCTTCTTTTCTTCTTTTCTTCTTTTTTTTCTTCTTTTCTTTGATCTTGCTTCAGATATGTTTGTTCCTGTGTGTGTATATAAAGTTCTTACGGACACACTGAAGGTTGTTGGGTTATAGGGCAAAAAATGCAGAATATGGATGGTTTTCTGATCTCTTCATGCCAGCCAAACCACTAAGCCTAAATTTATCACATGATTGAAATTATACATAGGATTTTCATTGCTTTTTTTTTTTTCTTCCAGTTCATTGTTTCCCTGAAAAATGTTGTCAGGTCATTTGAACTATTGAGTTGAGTCTTCTGTTTTCTGCTTGACTGTCAACAAAAGGCTTTGAAATATTTGGCATAGGATCCTCCATTGCAAAACTATTTTGATTTGGAAAAGTATCACCACCAAATTCTTCACTGAGTTTTCTTTAGTCCAATATTGAATGCTTCTCTTCTTAAAGAGAAGGGATGTGACTTGGCGTGTTGGTTTTGTGTTGGGTTTTTTCAAACTGGAAACAATTACGATGACCTTTATGCCGAAGTAGACAAGGATCTTTGTCTCACCTTTGCTGAATGTGCAGCTTGCAGGAGAGAGGAGAACTGGTGGCAGTCCTCCTTGGTCACTGGTAGGTAACTGGGAGACCTGGATCCACTTCAGATGCAGGCTGGGATTCCCTGCTGAACAATCCCAGGAATCTCATGGAGGAGAAGAACGACGCCTCCCCAATTGCCAGCACAGCCCAGTGTTTGTGCTCTGTTTGCAGTATCTCCTGACAACTGCAAGCCTACTGCAGCTCCTCTTGGTAGCCCTGGCATGTGCTTTGGCAGGAGAAACTCCAGCTCAGGAGAAAGTTGTGGCAACAGCATCAAGAGGGTTGTGTCAGCCAATCTCTTGTGAGCTGCTTTGGTTTGATTGTGGTTTTGTCAATACCTTTCCCTCTGGGAGGTTTGGAAGATGCAGCAGCCTTCATTTCTGGGAAGTGAAAATATTGATGGTGAATTTTGAGAAGCTGGTCTAGATCTTTAATTTGAAATGCAAGCAAGGTGCTGAGCATGCTCCTGGCACAGGAACTGTGTCTTGATCACACTGGCCTCCTCTGTAGGGGCTCCATCACCTCCTTTTCCTCTGGGATGGTTTTCAGAGCCTCTAGGGAGGTGTCTGAGAAACTTTAACCAAGACCATTGTAAAAACATGTCTGTGTGACCTTCAAAAAGATGATGTTGTTTTCTGGGTGCTCTGTCCTTGGATAATTGCGGAGAATTTTGTGGTGGCCCCTTGAGACCTTGCCATGATAAACAGACAAAAGAACACCATCTTTCAGGGGTAGATGCATAGAATTGCTTGAGGGAGGAATTTGGCAACTGAACATCCTCAGTAGTGTCAGCACTTGTGTGTATCTCCTTGTGTGTATCACAAGGAATGATTTGGATACATTTTACCCTTGTTCTTGGCAAAAGCTGCATCATGGACATATTCAACTATGAATTAGCTTGTTAAATCTTAAATACACAAGTCATGACTTGTATGTGTTTATTGCTATTTGTTTGTTTGACATGCATTAGCTTTTCTTCAGAACTTTTGGCCCTGCCTGTGTTCAAAGCTCGACACTTATCAGGAGGATGGGCTGCACACTGGGCTGCTCACAAATTACATTTTTGCCACCCTTCATTATCTTCAGCAAGGGAGGGAATACTGCAGATGCTGTGACAGCACCTCTGTTGCTCCAAAGCCATGTCATATCCTTGGCATATCCTGAAGGAGAAACTCTTTAAAAAGTTTCACTAGATCCTTTCCACCTCGTATTTGGACAAAGTACTCTGCTGTGTTTTGGGCCAAATCTATTAATTTTTTCTTATATTCTATGGACCACAGAAATAGTTGCAGACATGAGGAATAAAAGTCAACAAGATGCCTGCATGTCATTCCTGTTAGTTCTGCTGTAATCTTTTTTTAGACTAGTTTACTGACAACTGTCTCCCTGGAGCTCTGTACCAGCTTTTACGATACTTGGTACAGGGAGCCTGTTTCCTGTGGAGAAATAATCAGTTTGTTTATTCCCATATGGAGTTCTGACTTGCTTTTTATACTGCAGATGTGACATGACACCTGGTGCCGCCCCGGCACTCTGCAGGATGTGCAATGATAATGATTTCACTTTTGGGGATGGCATTGCTTTTGGGCTTTGCTTGTTTATGGCCCCATGGACTTGGAAGGTATTTTCAAGACTGTTTACTTCACCCTACCTATTTTGGGGCATCTGCTATTGTAATGCAGTGGGATTTTTTTCTCTAGCCTCAAATGCTAAACCATGGCTAAGGGGAGATGATAGTGCCAGCTCTTTGCTGATACTTTGGTCTCTGCTCAGAGTAGTTGGTGGATTTTTAGCCACTGCTTTTCTCCTGCCTCTCTTCAAATATAGTATGACTTGGGCCATGAGTGAAACGCTTTTCATGCTCTTACTGAGGGGAGAAGTGGACCCCACTTAGAGGCTTGTAGTGTTAAAGGAGGATGGTAAACTGAACTTTCAGCATTTTATCTCTGGGACCATCAAAGATAGCAGATAAAGGGGAGTTTTTCAAAAGCAGTCAGCCGAAGCTGAGTCAGCCCCTTTTGAAGAATTCCCATGAACTTCCATGGAATGAATATTGCCATTGCTGAAAGCTTTTGAAACCTTACCTAACCATCCAGTGTCACTTCTTGAAAAACATGTGTACTAAGCACACATTCCTGGGAAAATGTAAGTAGGGTTCACATGTGTTGAATACTGAGGTGCTTTCTCAGAAGCAGGTGTTTTGAAAGGAAATTGAGAAAACTGGTTTCAAAAGCAATTTTAATGAGCTATAGTGTCTGCCCTAGTCAGAAGGGACATGGTACTTAAAAGCTATTTTTTAGAATGGTTTTCTCTCCTGTAAGCAAGGCCTGACTGGTAAGTTGGCTGTGGCAATGAGTAATCCCTAACAATGGTCCAGCACATTCAGCTGATGTGTAAAGTCGAGCTGAGAACAAAACCTTTGCTAGGTTTGCTGGTGTCTGACTCAGAGCTCATACGATGCTTTGGGATTCAGAACAGGAAAGCCATTTCTGTACTCCCCCCTCAATATGGGATGTAACAGTTAAACACAAGCTAAAAGAATACGGAAGCTGAGAACTGCGACAGTCCCAAGGTTGCAATAATACATTTTTTTTTTCCAGTTTATGACAACTGCAGGCTCAAATATCAGGAACACTGCTGTTGGATGTAGTCCATGCATGCAGTTGCCATTGGCTGTGGTGGGAAATTGGTGGAGTTACTCAGAGGAATGTATGTAAATGATGAACAGGGTGCCCCACCCATGTTGCAGGACTGCATCCTGATACCTGCCCTCCTTCACTTTAGGACTCATCTGGAAATTCATTGGACTCATTTGATGGGAATGGCAAGTCTTGCAGTTTTACGGGAAGGAAATGAAGGATAGAAGGAGCAAAAGAAGAATACATTAGGGGAGGGATTTTTTTTTTTTTTTTAATCTTTCCTCCTTTTTGCATTGCAGACACATTAAATACTTAACATTTTAAGAGCATCCCCTGACTTAGAAAAGCTGGCAGAGATGGATTCAGTATGAGTCTGCCAGATTGATTTACAAATCGGCCTTACAAACTCCTGCTGCTTAAACATACCAGAATGCAACAATTAAAGCCAACATCTGGAATTCATTGGTGGAGCTGATCCTAGATAAACATTAAATGAATGTCCATTTCCTTAGCATTGGATTTCCTCTGGCTACCACAGCTTAAGCAGTGTCATCCTATCAGATAGAGCTGATGCTGATAGCAGAGCAAATGTCAAAGTCATGAGCCAGATCAATTTGTTCTGTCTTTTAGCACTGAAACTAGGACTAAAGCTGGGCTGAAGACCCCCACTGGTTTTTTCCACTAGACTGTGGGAATGAATTCCTCATCTCACTAACCTGGGCTAAACTGGTTGTGTGACCCCCTGCCTCTCCTGTGCAGAATACTTCAGATTGCTTAAATTAATCTCACTTGAGGAGCTTTGTCTCAATACTTCTCTCTCTGTTTCCCCCAGACTTGACAAGGTTATGGAAGTCTCCCTCCACTCTACAAATCCAGGGATTTTGTTTGTTCATTTGTCAGAAACATAGAAATCAGCTAATGAATTTGGGACTAAATTAGTTGCAAATAACATAAATGGAAACCAGTCACAACAAACACACGTCTTCCTTTGCAGCAGATTTCCAGTATTCAGCATCTTCCCACTTTCACCAATCTGACAATCAATGGATTCTTCTTCCCACCTTTTACCCAGTCATTCAGCTTTATAAAAGCATCAACTCAGCACTTTGGTTTCCCTAGGGAAAAAAATGGCATTAATCTTTCAATTTTTGAGGTCTATAAATTTATACAGTACGCTTTCTGATTTTTATTAGCCTAGTAAAAGAGATCATATTTTGTGTGCTTCTGTATCTGTGGACTGTATGGCTGGAGAATTATTCTGCAGGGCACCAAGCTCCATGTTGTGGTAGAAAATACTGATTTATCTGAGCTGTGAAAATGGTAGGCCAAGCAGATAATGAAAGTCCTTGAATTGTTTCAGACGTACACAGCCATTTTAGAATATCCCACAAGGGGGCTGTGGGTTACATTGTCATTTAACTTTTAGCTGTTGATAATTAGTTCCACCTAAATACTAATTTCCCCAGCCCATTCCTCTTCTCTCAGTTATAACACCCCAAAGAGTGAATTTGCTTTACTCTCCCTGTGTTTGAAAACAGTTTCATGACAAGTGTGAATGTGCAGTGAATTCAAATACCTTTAAAAATTATTTAAAACAATTATATTTAAAATACACATGCTTCCAGGCCCAACTATGCATGGGGAGATTAAGGCAAGTTCCAGCCTTTGGAGTCTGAAGAGATAAAGTTGATCAAGGACTGGTGGAGTAAGAGGTGTTAAAAGGTAGAGGAGGTTTCTAAACCTTGTGCAGAACATTGGTAGAATAAGTGGCCTCTTTATGCCTTCTATTAGTTTTTTCTCTGCATTGTTTTTCTTATCTGGGCAGCTAAAAAAGGAAGCAAAGTATTGGCCAGTGAGGCACATGTTGTTTCGTAGACTGTTTCTGTTCAAATAGAAATTTGTTCTAAGACTGGGCAAATTGTGGTCCTTGTGACGGGGCTGGAGAAGAACATGGACTGGAAGGTAGATATAATTTCTCCCTGCAAGATCAGCCATGACTTCTACCTTGATAATAAGGAAAATTGCATTCTTCCAGTGAAGGAAAAAAGGAAATTGTAGAAATGCATATGAAGAAAGAATAAAAGTTTTTTTCCAACGCTTGGCCTAGGCTGGAATATTTGTAGTTGTACACATTCTGTCCAGTTCCTTTGTTTGGTCATTTCCAAAATGACCTTATGCCAATACACTGACAGATGTGAGAGTGGAAGGGATCATAGAGTGAGTGTCACTTGGGTGGGATGCTTGGGATATTTCTTCTGGGAAGATGATGGCAGCTGCACAGCCTGGACACAGCCTAGAACTTGCCTCTGTTGGTTTGTGCCTCTTGCCATGATGAGGAGGCTGAGCATGGAGCTGAGGAGGCTTTGGGTCTCTCTTACCTCGGCACAGTCCTGGAGGTCCTGTTAGAGGGAGATGCCACATCCTCCTGGCCTCCTTCTTCCATGCAAAACCCAACTAAATAGCTGTGTCTTCACCACAAAGATAGGTGAGTCCCCTTACCACCACATGGAAGAAATAACCAAATTCTTTGGACTTTTGTTCACTAAAGGCCAGTGGAAGGTAACTCTGAGGTGACTCTGTTTCCTTCTGCATCATTTTTCTGACCTAAAAATAACACTGTGGCCCTTGTGGTTGCCATTAGGGTTATTTAGTGCTGCAGCATTTTTTTTTCCCCCTTCCCTTTCCAGAACACTAGTGCTGCTGAGCAGAAGAACTGCCCCATTGTGCGAGCCCAAAGGAAACACTGCATAGAAAATGTGAGGAATTTTTAGGCCATGATATGTTTGGACTAGGAAGCAGGGGACTCGGAGGAATGCAGAGTACAGTTCCAAAAATATTCCTTGCAACAGCGCTCTTGGTCAGTAACAGTTATTTTTGTTGGCCCGGCAGCTCTCTGGAGCAGGGCTGATGTCATTCCCCGGCACGGTGGAGGTGGGAATACAGAGAGTGCCCTGTGGTTTTGCAGGGCTGAGAGTGGACAGCTGAACCAAATGCCTGCTCCTGTCTTAAATGCTCTCTCTGTTGTGAAAAAGAAAATTTAAAGGCAGCATATTGTAGGGGTAAAATAATTAAGAGCACCATGGAAACATTTTTCTATAGTCTTAGTCTCTTCCTTCCCTGTGAGCTCCCTTCCTCTTAGATCTGCTGCTTTTCTCCTCTAAGTGATTTATGTGCTTTGGAGTGCTTTTTGGGTAGTGTTTATGATGTTAGACTGCCTTTGTTATTAAAAGTGATCAAATAATAACTTGTAGTGCTCTGGTGTCCTGAGCATCTCTGGCTGAGACACGGGCATGTGAACATCTTCCCAGTGATTAAATAAGCTGATAATATACCCTAGAACACCTCTGGAGAAGAAAAACAGCTTTTTTTTTTTTTTTTTTAGTTTGACCATTTTCCTTGCTGATGACTCTCAATGCTCATTGTGATCTTGGTGATGCTGATTTGACTTTGATTTACATGTGAAGAAGAGGTCAAGAAATAGAGAACTTTCAATTTTCATAGAAATTCATCTAGGCTGATAAGCTGGTAAAAGCTGTGTGAATCCATGAGTGGTATGAACCCAGCATAATGTAACTTCACCTCAGTCCTCCATAATTTGAATTATGGTCAGCACATTACCCCAGGGACAAGGGTGGCACAGCATGTTGGACACAAGGCAAGGAGTTAAAAACCTGGATTTTAATCATGGTTCTTTTATTTAAGCAGACCATTTAACCATTTATTCCACTGGTTATTGCTTTCTACCTGGGCCTTCTATACAGCACACGTGTACCCCTAGAGGGACTGTGTTCATCCTCGAGGGGCTCTGGTTTTTGTTTTGGCGTCTGGATTTAATTGCAGCCACACTTTGCTTCTTCACAGCCACAGTGAAAGTTGTGTCTCATGACTTGACATGAAGGGAAACTTATTTGAGCTATGGGAGCGGTGCAAAAGTCCCCTGTTCAGATCTTTATTGCATCCTACTTTATGGGGAAAGGAAGAACGTGTAAAAAACCCACAGTGCTGCCTTTCCTCAGCCAGGTATCTTGGGGCTGCAGAGGGAAGAAAACTGTACAAAAACAACCCAAAAGCATATGAATGCAAAGGTTTCCTAACCTTGAAAGTTAACTTTTGGGTTGATAGAGTCCATGCAATGCTGACAGCTATACAGTGGCAGGAAATTATTAAAGGTGTCAGGTTTTCCATTTTAATTCTGCGAACACACTGGCTGTAGATTTCCTTGAAAATATTGCTGAAATGGTCCCACTTTCTAAATTGGAAAGATTTACAATTTACCTTTTCTGTTAACCTCTTGTTCCTCAAAAGGTTAAGTAAGGGAAATTCCTCTTTTTAACACTGGTAGCTGTTTGACAGGATTTCCTTAGCAGTGGGTAACAGTGGATTTCTCAGCAAATGCACCAATGTAACGTAAAAGAAATATTAACTTGAAAGTTGTCTACAGCAGTCTTAGAAATCTGCTTCTGTCATATAATTCATACATCTCCTTTAATTTTCATGTTGCATAATGTACCACAATGGAATAGGATATAATAGAACTTATTATTTCGGTTGCATGGGACCTGCAATGATCATCTGAGGAATTCAGGGATGACCAAGTTAATGTGTGCTGCTAAGGGCATTGTCCAAATGTTTCAAGCACTGACAGGCTCAGGACATTAACCACTACTCTGGAAAGTCTGTTCCAGTGTTTGGAATAGTGTTCTTTACCTCTGGGTAAAGAAATGCTTCCCAGTGTTCAATCTAGACTTCCCCTGGTGCAGCTTGGATCCATTCCCACATGTCCTGGCACTGGATACCAGGTAGAAGAGCTCAGCTCTTCCCTCTCCACTTCCCCTCCTCAGGAAACTGTAGAGAGTGATGAGTTGTTCCTCATCCTTCTTTTCTCCAAACTGGAATCATAGAAGTGTCTAGGTTGGAAAAGACTATTGAGTCCAAGTAATAACTCTGCTCCAGTGCTTGACCACTCTTGTGGTGAAAAAATTTTTTCTAATATCCAGTCTCAACCTCTCCTAACAGGGCCAGCAGGACAGTCAGCTTATGCAGGTGAAAATAAATACATATAGTAAGTATAAATATATATATATATATATGCATGTATAAAGGAGAGTGGAGTCTGGTAAATTTTGTGTTAGCATGGGGCTTCAGGCTCACCTTTAATATTTCCTCAAGGTTTGCTGGGGAAAAGATGGAGCTTTGGTAATGTGAGATAGAGGCAGTGGAGGCTGCGAGTTCAGGTGCAGGGTGGATGCTGAGTGTTGAACTTGGAGTGCAGGAGAAGGAAAGGATGCTCCAATGTGCTTGAAAGGTGAGTGACATCTTGAGCAGTGATGGGATATGCTGGGAGCTAATTTGGATTAAAACTAGAGCATCTGTGGGGAAGACTGGAAAGGTGGAATCTCTCTAGGAAGGAAAAGCTGCTGAAGCTCTTGGAGAGTCTGGAAAGGTTCTCCCAGGACTAATCCACATTTCTAGGTTTCTGTCTATAAGAGCTAAATAACCAGCTGTATCTTCCCTGCATGGATTTAGTTGGGACAGGTTAAAAAAAATTAGTTTTGTGGTGTTTCGTCAGAACTTCTTGGTTTATCTGTGAAGCAGCCATGGAAGGCCAGGGGGAGACGATGGGCCGGTGAATATGTCAGGGTTAATAAACCAGTCAGTCCCTTGATTAGCTCTACCCTGGCAGCTGCCTAGTAGTCAGCTTCCAGTATAAATAATCTTTCAGCTCCGGGGTTGATATTTCCAAAGCTTAAAATATGAAGGCCATACTGTGCTCTTTCTCAATATCATGACCTTAATAGGTTTCCAGTAAGTGCTGTAAAAGCTGTCCCCACACTCGCTCTGCTTTGTGACTTGAAAACATCTGTGCAACAGTGCATGGCTCACTGTCCTGGACAGGACTGGATGAAGACCGGTGCCTAATTGGAGAAGGATGGTCTTTGATGTGCCCCAGATGACAGACATCAGATGATCTCTCTAATTAGTCACTGAAATAGATTTGGAATTCTGAAGCAAGTAGAATCAGAAGCATTAATGGTCATGGCTAAATATTTTCAGAATAGAATAGGCTACTTTGATTGGAAGGGACCTACACCAACAATCTGGTCCAAGTGCCTGACCAATTCAGGGCTGACCAAAAGCTAAAATACTGTTGAGAGCATCTCTTAGAACATTGGCAGGTTTGGGCACTGGCCTCCTCTCTGGGAAGCCAGTTCCAGTGTTTGACCACCCTGTTGGTAGAGAAACCCTCCTTGGTGTCCAGTTTAGCAGTCCAGTTTTCTCTGGCACAGCTCTGAACCATTTTTGTTTCTGTTCCTCAGTCAGTCAGATAAGCTGCTGTGACTGGGTGTAGTGGCCTGTTGGGACACATACTGAAGGAGACAGCCAGGACAAAGGAAGCAACAGCACATCGTCCTGCAGTGGGAAAAGCAGGTTTTATACTGGCTGGAACACCAAGGGAAGCTAAGACACCTTTGGATTGAAGGAGTCCTGGCCCTTATGAAGATGGTGAAATGGGGAATGTGCCAACAGTTTCCTGGAGAGCGAAGTCCTATGTGTCTCCTAGAGCCTTGCCGTGCTATTGGTATGAAAAAGGTTTACTGAAACATTGAAACAGGGTGTTCACATAGTCACTTCCTCACACTGTCATTGCAGCACCCTCCCCCAGTGAAATTCCTGCCTTTATTTCACTCATTAGCAAAGTCCCAGTTTTTAGCCAGCTGTTTCCCCAAGGGTTGCTCTTCGGGGCAGGTCATTGCTAGCAGGACCCTCTAAAGAAGATTTCTCTGTCTGGATTGCACTGTGAAGCAAAGCCGGCAGCGAACACTGGATTCATTTTCTGTGTTATTGTTAGAGTGAGCTCTTTATAACCATTCAATTTTCTTTTAAATAAATCCCATTTGGAAAAACAAATCCTGCCCATAAAAGCAGCTCTCTGTGCTGGGTTAGTTTTCAGCATACCATACACAGCTGTATATTTGGGTTTATGTCTCCAGGCTAAATTCTCATTCCTGTGTGCGAGCAGCGTGCTCATGTTAAAGCAATGGCAAAGCTGTTTCTTGGGACTCTTGGGCTTTCATTGGCATTAGAAAGATGGAAGAGAATAAGTCAGGAAAGTGAATAAGCCAGACAGTTTGTGCCAGGAAGTTTTGTGTGAAAGATTAGAAAGGGATCAAATTCCTACCCATGGAATCTAAGGTGGCAGAGATCCCTGTGCCAGCTTTTCCTCTTCTGTGCAGTGAATTATTCCTGCTACTCTGGCTCCCAGGTCTGAGTCTGTTGGTGCTCATCCCTTCTTCTCCCTTTGTGCTGATCCAAGTCCCTTGTTCATCGTGGAGATGAAGGATCTTCTCTGACCACTCGCAGAGGAAGGAGGGACATCTAACCAGGGTGTCCCCCCTCCAGAGCAGAAACCTGATTTTTCTCTGGCCATGACTTTTCTGTGCCCACAGAGGATGTTGGGGGGGCTGAATAGGAATAGATGCAGTTGCTCCTTAAGGTCTCCTTCAATCCAGTCCATCCTATGATTCTGTGATTCATGCTTTCCAAAAATGTGCAGCTTGAAGTTTAAGTTTCACCACTTAACACAGGCTATTTTTTTAAATTCTTTTTTATCTCTCTTTTTTTTTTTTTTTTTCCCAGCAAGAGGGAGATAAGAAGAAGCAATTGTCCCACAATTGTTGCCAATTCCTCACTGCTGACGTTTAAATATAAGGAAAAGTCAGCAAAATATAGAATCTGTGAGGGGGGAGAGAGATCTCCAAAGAAACCATGGGAATGTTTGAAACAAAAGCGCTATTATTCATTGTGGGCTTCGTTTTTAGCATTTCCAGTGTGTAAGGCACTGCAGACCTTCACTGCTGGGACACAGAATGGGAAATTTCAGCTGGAGAGAGCCATCTAAAGATACAGTTCTGAAGGAGTGTGAGGCACCCTCTTCCTTTCCATCTGCATTACATCTGGAATTATTTCACACAGTTATTTATGCTACAACAATGGAGCTATTAATGCTGCCACAATAATACTTTGCAGTTCTTTAATGAGGTTTCTAAGAACGTCATTAGTGCAGGGTCACACTTAAACTACGGAAGACTATTTTAAAGTAGTTAAAATTTGAATTTCTATGTCTAATTCTTGAGACAAAGCAGTTTATTTCTGCTTCTTTCTATCTTCAATGTGAGACAATTCAAAGGCTTTTTTCTGAATTTTGTCTTTGCAGCGAGGTTGTGGCTTTTTTTTTTCAGTGAGCTTTAAATGGTGAAAGGAAACCTGGTATAACACTTTAGCCAGGGTGAAATATTTTAAAGCAACTTTTTCTTACTCTAGAGACTATGTGCCACTGTTGAGGAGGTGGAACAGGATTTGGGACACTGAAAAGAATCTGTATTACTCTGTATAATACAGAGCAAATTGTATTGGGATTTCCTAGTCCTCAGCACACAAAGTTGGCCAAAGGCTCCTGTTCCTGGATTGCTTTTGACCTCCTGTTGTCCTTTCTTGTGTAAAACAATGCAACAGTCATGGGAGAAAACTTCTTCAGTTCCTGTGGATCTTCACAGCTTGCAAAAGGTTCAGCATTTGCATGGCTTCTGCTAAAACAATTTCCTTGCAAAAATAATGTAATAGAAATTTAAAAAATAGTCCTTTTATTTCAGTTGGCTTATCTCAGGCTCAGATAAAAGCAGCTGAGCTGAGATTTTCATTAGAAATCTCGTGTTTTAGGAAATGAGTGAAAAAAAAAATGGAGTGATCTTCAGACTCATGCCTGCAGTATTGCCGTGAGCCCTTGGCTCGAGCTTACCTTTGGGCCAGACCCTGAGCAGCATTTCCACAGCAATTCATGTCACACCAGCAACACTTTGCTTTTCCTCAAGTACGTGTTTTACAAGCTGAGTTCATGCCCTTGGGGAGAAATAACAAGCGTGTGTGATTAGGAAGGTGATTTGATAGGACTGAAAAGGAAAATAGCCAAAGTTTTTAAATGGAGGTAAATATTTAGTGCTTATGTCAGTTGTGCCCAGCATTTGATTTCCTTAGTGCATTAGTTCTCCTCCCTCCCTCTCCACTTCGGTCTCTCTGTCACTTGCAGTTTGGTATGATGTGAAGAACCTGATAGAGGTTTATGAAGTGGAAGCTTTTGCAGACCTTGAATTTGAAGTGTGGTGATGTGATGGCCAGAGGTGTTGATGAAAAGCTGCCTCGTGCAGTCCCTTGAGCTTTGGGCTAGTCTGAGTTGTCCATTTGCTTAGGAATACGGCAAGGTTGAATTAGATTCTCCAGTGTTGAAATCTGCTTTCTATCTGCAGGAAAAACCTTGCATGCATTTTTTTCAGGATCCAAGATTTACACCATGGGAGAATAGGGCTTATGGAATTAGCTTCTTTGTGCCCTTTCACACCTCTCCCATGGTGACCACCAGCAGAGGAAACAGCAGCAGACAATTGGGTCCATTGGCTGAAATAGGGGCAGGTGATACCATAGACCCTTGGTGAGGGATTGAGGAAAAGGGATCTGCCAGGATGGAAAGATCCCAGGAATCTGCTGCCTGTTCCCAGCTATGAACTCTACCTTTCCTGCCTCAGAATTTTTTTAAATTTTTTTTTATTACCATCTTGTCCCTGTCAGCCAATTTTTTTTCTTTTTCTACCAAGCAGCTTTAAATACATGGGGATTATTCCTTATTTATGTCAGAGTGCTCAGAGGTGCCAAGAGAAAGCAAAGCCATTTTGTGCTGGTCATTTTTCCAACATGTAGCAAGAAATAGACCTCACCCCTATGATGTTACAGAGTAAGTCAACTGTACAGACAAATAATGAGTGACAGGCCTTGTCCCATTTTACTGAGTGAGGGAACTTGCCTGAAGTCCCAAAAGAAGTTTGTACAGAAACTAGAAACTGAGACCCTGTGTTACAAGTCCAGGTGCCATAATCAAAAGTCTTTCCTTAATTTCCAAAACTTAATACAAGATATTATTTTTCTCAAGAGAGGGTTTGGCGTTTTTTTTTTTTTTCATATAGAACCTAAATAGTTTTTTTATTAATTTCATTCTGTTAGTATGAGGTAAACACACTGTCAAAAATTCAATATCCCCTTTTGATTTGTCTTTCTGCTATTAACTACACATATACCTGATAGAGAACAATGACTGTCAGGTTTGCTCTTGCACACAGATAGAAAATCTAGTAGTGCCTCAGGAAACTGCTCTAACTCATATGGAAGACATATGTTGAAATTTGCCAATCAGACAGGTTTATAAAGTATATTAAATCAAGCTAGAATGTCTCAGTGTGAAGAGGAGAGTACATGGGATGAGGGTACCTCCACAGACATACCTGGATGAAATATGGCAATTATAATATTTTTACAATTTAGAAAGTTATGCTACCTAAACTAAACCCTGACTATGATGGATATTTTCCATTTTAATTTGTATTTTAGTTTGGTGGGATTTTTTTTTTTTGTCCAAAATCATTTTATATGCATGGGGTTTTCCATATTTTGTTGTTAAATTAAAGACCAGAAATGTCTTTTGAGAGTGTGCCAGTCCAGTGAAGGTTATGTAAATTTTGTTGACCCTCTACAGCAGCAGTTTGGTCTTAGGATTTAGCAGACTTTATAGCTTTATTACAGGTCCTGTTTCCTAGGAATTTTGGTTTTTTGAGGAGTCTTTGAGGTTAGAACCTGTACTGGACGCTGTGTTATGAAATTATCTGTACTATGGCTGATAACCGTATTATCACCTTACTATCACTGAGTTAATGTCCTTAGATGTGGCCTTAGGAATGGTTTATCAGGACATGGACATGCCCAGCACAATCTCCTGTCTGTGACTGCCAGGACAGTGGGCACCAGGGAAGCACTGTGTGGTATTCCCCTGGCACAAGTGCCCAGACACCAACAGTTTCATCCTTGGGAATTCCCTGAAACAGAAATACTGTCTGTACAGAATGTAAAGCACTGGACCCCAACCTGTGCTGGTTCATTAACAACAACACAGAGGAAATATGGTAATAATTAAAAACTGAGTAAATGCACCTGTTTAGCACACGGGAGATGTGGCTGGGTTTGTGCTTTTTAATTCACTGGCTGTGGGAGCAGCAGTGGACTTCACTCTGCTGTCACAGTGGGCTGCAGTGGCTGAAAATTCCTTTCCATAGCTGCCAGCAGCATTAGGGCTGCAGCTGAGGGTCACCACCTCTCAGGTTTGGGTGGCATGTAGCAAAAGTTGCTCCTTCATCTCTCACAACAAGCCCTTGAAGACTAGAGTACTGGTCATTCTGAGAACAAGCCCTACATTTTCTTTTTGAAATTTTTCTAGAGTATGAACCAGAATTTTCTGTGAGAATATAATTTCTGTGGGGGGAAAAAAAAAATCACTTCCATTAAAAAATCGCAAGGGAAATGCTTCTATAGATAATGTCATTTTGAATAGTGTGTTTAATGCCTGAGAGACCTTTCTGACCAAATTCTGCTCAAGGAAGGTGGAAAAAAGCTGATATCCATGAGGGACCAGGATAGGGCGAGAACTCCTGGGAGGTCTGTGCCCCATACTCACCATGGATGTTCTTAACTTTGCAACAGAAGGAAGTGTGCTAGAGGTTTTTCTGCCCTTGTTCCTACACTCCCATGGCTTGCCCCACATTTAATGCTTATTTTTCTCCTGCACAGTTTCTTGTATGATGCTTTACCAAGTAGGACTACATAGAATGTGTGTAAATAGGATTTTATATCCACTTTGGGTAGGTGACTGTGCAGTCTTCAAAAAAGTGAAGAATGAAGGTTGTGTCCTCTAATTAGAACATATTCTAGAGTAAGGCTTCTGTGATTCAAACCAAGGGGAGTTTTTTAGATATGCAGTGTACAGTAATTACAAATTGGAATTTTGGCTAGAACAAACTCCTTTGCTTTTTTTGAAAAACTGCAATGAGATTTTTAACGATGATGGATGATCACCATACTGGTTTTATGTTGTGCCCAAGAGAGATGAATCATAGATGTAAGAGCTGGAAAAGGCTTACAGAAAGAGGTCATCTAATCATCCCCAAGAAGACAGGATCATATTAATTTGTGATGGTTAAAGACACTTGAAGAACTTCACTAGTAGTATCTTTGCTGTTCTGTTCACGTGCTTCTTCCTTGTGCTTTCAGGTTTTCTTTCAGTTCCATGGCATTTCGCTAAAAAAGGAAAACTCAGCCTAAGGCTTTCTCATGACAGATGCTAAGCAGTGCCCAAATCACATAAGCCAGATTCAACCCACAAGTTTTTGGTAACTGCCAACCAACCAAGAATTTCATAGTTTGAGCATTTTTCAAAGATAACAACCACTGGATCAGTCATTTGCACTGTGCCAGGAAAATACGATGTTGGTTTTTACTAGTCACAAAGCTGGCATTTTCTCTGCAGGCTTTTTATGATGGCTTAATTTAAGTTTAGGAGGTAGCTCTGTCATCTCTCTCTTTTAAAAAATGTGTACATATGGAAATAGCTAGAAGTAAAGCAAATGAGTAAAAAATGACATCTTTTCATAGGTAGGACTAAGCAGCCTGATTTAAAGGAAACTTTTTTGACAAGATCTTCTAAATATAGTCTTTCAGCTAGCTCCTCTGGAAAGCGATGGCAGCTCAGGCTTTTAAAGTTTTGCCTGAAAATAAAAGTCTACAGAAAGCATACCCAGGATTTTAAGAGATATTTAGAAAGCCATCAACC
This sequence comes from Taeniopygia guttata, assembly GCF_048771995.1. Lineage (NCBI taxonomy): Eukaryota > Metazoa > Chordata > Aves > Passeriformes > Estrildidae > Taeniopygia > Taeniopygia guttata. The sequence goes on from NC_133028.1 coordinate 6,271,132, forward strand.
CAACATCATCCTTTATTTTCAGAGTTTCTGTAACTGTTGTCTTTTATACCATTTGGATTAAGGACACTTAAATTGCACTAGGCTAGGGGCTGTGTTGAAAATTTGCCAGGCTCTTGAGAGCCACATGTAATTTTAAAAATATGGAGAAAATTGCAGCTGGTGCTTATTTGGAACATGGCAGGTCATTTCACTCATCCATGCAGAAGTGTTTCTATGCCCACAGAGGGACACATATTTTGACAGAGCTATGGTTGTGCCAGGCTGTCCTGGGTGTCCTAAAAAAACCCACTCTTCCTGTGTCCTGTTTTGTAAGTGGGGATTTCTGAGTAATTTCTGAGCAGGAGACGTTGCATCATGGGATGGTGTTAGGAAAGTTGTCTGAACAGCTGCAGCTGCTGAGCTTCATTCTGGGCAGAGTGGCCAGCGCCGTGTGCTGGGTGCTCATCCAGACCTGTGCCTGTCTCCTACTGAGGGTCCTGAAAAGTACCTGTAGCAGCCTCAGAATACATGGAGTGGAAAGCAGCAGAGAATTCAACAACTAAGAGTTACAAACTATTTTGAAAAAGTAAAGGTAGTTATGTAATTTACAGGTAGAGAGATAAGCTTATCCTTGACTTTCCAGTAGACCTGAGCCAAGACAGTTAAAAATGTCAACATGTCACTCACTTATGTTTCTCTGAAATACCTGAAATCACTTATTGTGTTTTTTAAAGCAATAATCATTGGTCAGAAGACAAATAATGTCATATGTTGTGCTGATAATTATGTTTGCTAACACAAGGTTTTTATCCCATGCAGATAGGACTGAAGGATTTTGTTCCTGGTAGCCAGAGGAGGGAATTGTGCTTGTCCCTTACTAAAAGCAAAACCATGGGCTGTGCTTATCACTCATGTGGCCAGGCAGGTGCCAGGAAGGATGACTGATACCATTGCATCTTATGGTTAATTACCCAACAACAAGATAATAATAACAACATCTCAAACCTGCAAACCAGACATCAGACTTGTTTGCATAACCATGTGCTTTGTGCTCCTGGTCTGTGTCTCATGGCCTGAATGGAGTCTCTGGGCTACAGAGTAAATAACTAATAACAAAACCAGCAGTCATTGAAATGACTGTGGTCCTACATTGTTAAAATTGACAGGCTACCCAAAAAGTTCAGGAAATCGTAAGGAAAATTGTTACTTCCATGGAATAATTAATATTATCCTATTTTCTAGCCCAGTCCAGTAGACTCTACCAACAAAATGGAGGCCTCTTGTACTATTTCTGAGACATTACAATGATTTCAATATCTGTCTTCTGTGTATCTCTCACACAGCAAGATCTTCCCATTGCCAGATATGGAGACAGTGATTTTTTTCTTTAGGACTTTTCTCAGGGATCTCTCAAGATACTTTCTCTGTGTGTTTGCAGGTAGGGGCATTGCAAATACTGGGGCTTACCTCAGGCAATTGACCCTGTTTTTCACCAAGGTCTGGAGTGAGTGGTTGGGCATTCCTGGTTGTGCTTGTTGTGCTTGCCTGAAAATCTGAAACTGTGTTAACTGAGATTCTTGCATTTCCAATGAAGAATCTAGGCAATGTGTCATGCCATGTGGTAGGTGGTGGTCAGTGCAGGTGTGCCTGTGATCTCTCTTCACCTTCAGCTACAGCATCTAAATGTACAGGTTATGTAGGAAGGAATGGTCTGATCCCACAGACTTCTCTGGGGTTGCCTCAAGAGAGGAGCCTTTCAGCTTCTGTGGGCAAGAATTTGTCTGAATGCAGAGCAGCAAAGTCAGGCCACCGCTGCCTGCTGCAAAATGCAGGAGCTGCCTTTACAATGCATAAAGAAACTTGATCAGGAGCAATGTTTGTGGTTTAAAAAGACTGAAGACAAGTAGGAGATTCCACTGAAAGCTGAAAGACTGGGAGGCTGACTGCCCACATGGTTTCTTTGCTGAAACAGCCTTCTAATAACAGTGATATCAGCCAAGGCTATGGCCAGAGAGCCAAGTGAGTGTTGCTGTTACCTGGGCATCATTTTCTTTGTGTGAATCTCTGCTGGGACTTTCTTGCAGGGCAAATGAAACCTTAGACCAGCTGCTCAGCTGAAATAAATCAATTTTACTAACAATAGCAGGATTTGGTCCATATGATAATTTTCTGGGCCTGTTTGAGCAAGGAAGGGTCTGGCAATAAAGCTGTGCAAGTATAATGTTTCTGGTGTAGATGAGGCAACAGTAAAAGAGGCAGTGCTGAGGACAGGTTGGATTATGTTTGCTAAGTGACTGGAGCCTGTCAGGGAGATCACACCTCCTTTTAGAAGCCTGTGTACATCACTGTCCTGTCTCCCAAATGCTTTTCAGATGTCTCTCAAACATGGACAACATGTTTTTAAAAGGAAGAAAGGTCAAGCTTTCTTTTAATATCGTGTCCACCCTTGCTATGTGATTCTCAGTGTGAAATCTGATTTTGCTGGGTCAATGTCCCACACCTGGACTTTGACTCTCTCTTTTAACTGTCCCTCCACTCATTTTGTCCTGCACTGTCCCCTTGAGTTTGCTAATTGCTGATCAACAAACAGATGGACAAAAGAATCACAAGACCTTGTTATCAGTTTGTACTCATTTTAATTAAATGCTCTCATCAGAACTCCTGGAGTCTTAATGAGGCAGAGGAAAGCAGTGAGTGACAGAGTGAATTGCTAATTCACTGTGCAGTAATTACAGACAGTGGGAATATCTGACATCCTCTCGGCTGCATAGAAAACCCAGAAATGTTGTAGCTCCAGAAATGGAGCTGGATATGACATTCTCTGCTGGGAAAAAGGAGATGCCTTCAGATTAGAAGATTTGTGAAACATTGTTAAACTATGTACTATGGTTTAAACAAGCCCTATCTTGTTTGCTAACTGGGCTTTTTTGTTGTTGTTGTTTCTTTCTCCTTTTTGAGAAGAATCCCACTGTATGTCAGGACTAAGTCTGATTTCACCAACCTTGTGGGAATACACAATGCAGAGTTGAGCCTCTTTGATACAGCTCATATGAAAATACAGGACTAATGCACTGGCTCCCTTCCATGCCACCAGGATTTTTGCGGAGTAGCACAGGCAGAGATCCTGTTGATGGTGTGAATAAGCTCCTTGCATTCAGCACAACTTCTCAGAAGGCAGATTAACCAACCAGCGCCTGGACATGTTTTCAGCACAGGGAGAATGCACCAGGGGGACTGTAAACATTCACATTTGTTCCTCTTCAAAGAGATGGTTCTGCTCTCATTACTTCCCCTCTCTCCTCCACCTGGCCCCTGCCCTACCCTATTTTGACTCATGATTTACTGGGCTTCCTTGAACTCTGACCTGTGTCAATAGGACAGTGATGTAAACATCTTCCTGTGGCTACAAGGCTGTGACCTGGAGGAGCAGGTGGGGGATGAGGATGGGGTGAGAGCTGTGTCATCTGTGTGACCCTATTTTTGGCCCTAGAGTTCTTTGCTCTCCAGGGCAGCGAGAGCCAAAGCCTGTAGGAGTCAAGAGGAGCCTTTCTGTTGACTTGAATGATCTTTGGACTGGGACACTTGTTTGCTGTGCAAACTGGAAGATAGCCCTCATAAACCCCAGCAAGTGAAAGAGGGAGATTCCCCCCAGGCACCCGGAGGTCCTGCTCTTTGGGTGATCTTTCTTTGGGAATGAAAGCAGATCCACAGCTCCTTGTGTCGGACAGCCCAAGAGGAGCTTGCACAACAAAAGAGGAGCTGGCATTGTGAAAGCCAGGCAGGAAACTCTCTGGCTCCAGGCACGTAGGCACAGCTCAGGGCCTGGCCCAGGAGAGGAGAATTCTTTGTGTTTTGTTGCTCTCATCAGTGCGGCTGCCAGGATCAAACTTGAATCCACATGGGAGGATGCAACAGGAGTGGGAGTGGAAGGAGAGTGGGTGCAGAGAGAAGTTGTTTTTGTGCAATTTGTGAAGGTTATTGGGAAGGAGTCAAGTGTCAGTCAGTGGTTATGGCATTCCTTCCAACCTGTGTTACGGACGTGCCAGCAGTGCTGCTCACTTTTCCATAGTGTTTAGTTTGAAATCAGATTTCAGCTTAGCTGCAAGACCACTAATATTCTCAATTAATATTTTATATTATTAATTTATGAAGGTGAATATTACAATTATTGTGGATGCTCTAGGTGCTTGCTTTTTCACCTGGAAAGTGTTTTCCTGCAGGACTGCATCTGTTCCTGATATGTTTATATTTGTAACATGATTTTCTCCAAGAGCCATTCATGGAGCCAGTATTACAAACATGAAATGAGATCTCAGACTGAAAAACTTGGATAACATGGTTGCTATAGGACACTCAGATATACTGTTATTTTTCCCTGAGAAATCTCTCTGGTCAAAGAAAGAAAGTGGAAAATTGAATTTAGTTCTTTCTACTGACCTTGACTTCTGCTGAACTGCTCTAAATAAAAAAAAAGTCAGCTTAAAACTGAGGTTTTCTTGGGTTTCACTTGAAATAATTGATCTTGGTTTCTTGTTCTCACCAACTTCAGCCAGTTGGGAGGACTTTGCAGACAGCAGGGACCTGAAAGAGTTTTTTGAGGCACTATCACAACACAAATGTCAGCATTTCATTGAACAACTTCTGTCATGAAACTGTAACGTCAGCTTTCTTGGAAAGTGCCATAATAATTCAAGATTACTTTTAGGGTAAACCAAGGGCTTACATACCTCTTTGAACACAATCTCAGTTTGTCTCAGATGGTGGGTGAAGGTTTAGGTCAGCACTCGTGTTCAGTACCCACAGACAGCTGGCAGTATTTGCTGCCCTACCCAGATCAAAGCTGAGGCAGAGAGCTGAGTCTGAATGCACTTGTGTTTTCATATCAGTAAGCTGAATTCAAGTCACCTAAAATCCCAAGCTTAGGTAGAACAGTGCATGTGTCATTGCCATTTGATGAGCTACCCCTCATCAGCTGAGCTGTGGAAGCTGAAACAACATTCTTATAAAACACTGGAATCAGAATGGTTTGGATTGGGAGGGACCTTAAGACTATCTCATTCTGACCCCTTACTGTGGGCAGGGACACCTTCTGCTAGACCAGGTTGCTCATAGCCCCATCAAACCTGGCCTTGGACACTTCCAGGGATGGAGCAGCCACAGCTTCTATGTACAACCTGTGCAAGGGCCTCCCCACCCTCACAGTCATTTATGTTTTTAGTTTTCATTGGGACAGACTGAGTGATTATTTACTGTGACAAAGAGGTGGCAGGATAGACAGTGTCTCTGATGATAGTCTGATGTGAAGAGCAGAGGCATTTCAGCCAGGCATGTGAGTGATACCTGTTCACCCTTCCTTGGCTAAAACCTTCATCAGGCTTGGTAGTGTGGCAGAAAGACGAGGGTTTGCACATGCTCCTGGGGAGGAGCAACTGTTTTGGACAAAGGATGCTGGAATCTCTGCTGACCTAGAGAGGAGACTGCAAATAGCATTATATTGGCATGCTCAGCATGTAATAATGATTCCTGGGAGTCCTACATCTCGTTTGTTGGGTGGGGTTTCCCCCATCTGTCTACCTATCTCTACAGTGTATATGAACCACAGCTGTTGACAAGGAAAATATGCAGTTGCTCTGCAGCAGCAGAAAGGAAAAATAAATCATCCTCCTCCTGCTCCTTCTGTTACTATTGACTTACCAGTGACTATGCTAAGGTTAAAATCACACAGAGCTATATGTGTAAATGACAAGGAATTTGTTCTGAACTGGACCATGCTGCCACTCATGACAAATAAATTCTCTATTTGTAGTTGCACTCCCCTTGGCAGACAGCTCAGCTTTATGGCCATGATGGTTATTTCAGCAAAGTTGCTCACATTTTGTGCCAACACAGTGTCAGGAGAGCATGGCTGTAATAGGAGTTTTGCCACAAGAGGGTGAGAACTGGGCATTGGAATCACCATCTAGAGCAGAGCTTCAGAGGGGTTAATTGTCTTCTGTGCAGCTGAGGGGAGAAATTGCTTCTTGAGATGCTTAATTTTGCTTTTTATGCAAGAGCACTCCCCCTGCCCCTCATGATTCTCCCAGACAATGTAGCTTCCCACATTCCCCAAACAATCTTGACAGATAGTAAAATTTGCCCCATAAGGCATGCATATTTTTGTGAATAGATCAGATGTCACCAAGGGCACAATTTCAGTTTGTCATCTTCCTCTGGCTTACACTGTAGATGCTCCTTCTTGTTAGTGGAGTTACATTCATTTACACTAACTGACAGTGTAGCCCTGTGTTTTACATGACTTCTGGGATATATGTATTTTTCTTTTTTGAAGTCTTCTGCCCTCAGGCTCCCATTCTGCCTAGCAAATGAATGTTTCAGAAAGACATCCAAAGCCAATTTCTGTATCCTGTGGTGAAAACAAGACTGACTGTATTCATTCCTGCTTGTCACTGTCTAAAATATGTCTTCCTGATTAAGTTAGTGGACAAGAGCTACTAACACACAACAATATGATACAAAGAATATAAAGATGTACACTCTGCTCTCCATGACCTTTCTTCCTTCATGACCAAATTTTTTAGGGTTGTTGTTTTTGTTGTTGAATACCTTCTGCCTTGAGAACTTTTCTTCCTTTGGCTGATCCTGCTGACTTCTGTGTGAGCAGATCAGACATGAGCAGGGACAGAATTCCAGTCCATCTTGCACAGACAGCACATATTTCTGGTTTGCTGTAACTGTTTATATCAGAGTAAGCACACAGAGGACACGTATAAAATCTGGATCCAGCGTACTACACATTGTACAGCAAATTTGATTTCATTGGCCTATACTGTCTTTTATTTGCCTGCTAAGCCTTTAAAATCAAATAACTTCACAGATTTCAAATCATACAGTCTCCACTCTCCAGCTGGAAGACTGAAAGGGGATTATAGGCTAATCTCAAATGTCATCACAATTGCTACCTCTGCTACACTAGTTCCTTTTGTTTAAAAATGGTGAAATAATAGGGCTTGGTTTTTTGTTTTTCTTTTCTCTCTCTCTCTCTCTTTTTTTTTTTTTTTTTTTTTTTTTTTTTGAAGGAACGTAGTACTGCAGAGGTTAATGTTAGTGAAAAATGACAGGTTTAGGAATCCACAGAAGATTTTCTGGAAAGAGCAGTTGGTTTCTTTGGTCCCATATTACAGCTCTGTGTCTATGTATGTGTCCAGGAAAAGGTTGGATAATTCTTTACTCGAGGTCAGGAAGGTGCTTCTGAATTATGTTGGAAGTGCTCCTTTGCCATTTGTTAACTCCCACCACCAGCCACTGCCTGATATTCTGCCTCATTCACCAAGACTGCAGAGGCACCAATTTTATGTGTTGCTTATGCAGTATTATCTTTTAAGGAGGATGAACTCACTTCTCAGCCTTCTTCCTGACTATTGGGCTATACTGAGTACTTTAACAAGTGTTTCCTCCTCTTCTCTTACTTGTTTTGGCTTACTTTTACCTTTTTTTTTTTTTTGCCTCATTTTTCTCATTTAATTTCTGAGCCATGACATCAAGTCTGAACCCAGATGCTGTCTCAGATACTGTTGTGTACACAGCCTACCCACTTCTATGTAGGATTCTGCTTGTGTCCAAAAAATGCATTTGCTGGTTTTGCCACATATTTTGCCTGAGAATTCAAGCTGAGCTGTTCATCCTGCAGTCTCTACTTTTGAGCTGTGAGTCTCACAGCCTGAATCTTTGCTTTCTTCCAGACTCACACACATGTACCCTGCATCATGCTGCTGAATGGTTACCTGTTCACTGAGTGATGCAGTTTATGCTCTGTCATCTCCCTCCTCAGGCTATACATTCTCCACAGTTGGTTTTGCTTCTGTCTTTTCTGTGCTACCACTGATGGTTTTTCCTTCCCTACACAGCAACAGGTTTATCCTGAACTGGAAATGGATTTTTAACTGCTGCTTTATTGATTTTGGCTTGATGAGTCTCTGGTGTTTCACTCCTTTAAGTTGACTTTTTTGCAGGCTGTGTTTTTTAAAGGCTAATGACATTCCTCATCATTAATCTTCTCCCCTGTTTTTCAGTGTGTGTGTGTGTGTGTGTGTGTGTGTGTGTGTGTGTGTATACTTTATTTTAATGTTTTAGTATTACTTTCACACATCATTTCAGCCAAGACAGTTTTTTGCTACCAGGAAGGTCAGGCAGGATGGGGTGCCCAGGGAAATTACTCCAGCAATCCCTGGAGGTTTTTTGTTTAAACAACAAACCCCCTCCCCCTTCAATTAAATACACACATATTATTACTAGAAACTTAAGGAGCAATCATTGTCTTTGTTAACAGCAGTTTGCTTTAGGTAGAAGATGTAAGTCTCTCTTCTTCCCTTCACACAATCTGGAAATGTTCATCTTGTCCTGTTATTGCCCAGTGCACTGTGGCATGGCCATTACTGTCCCTCCACCCTTCCAGGCACAGCTTTCTCTAGGGAGGATGGTAGATGCTCAGTTCAGGAAATCTTATGGAGAGTGGGACTGCTGGCAATGTCCTGATCACCCACAAGTTATCCAACAGAAGTCTGCATCTTCCTGTTTCTGCTGCCTCATCAGCTATAAAAACTGGCAAAAGCCACTTTAAGTTCATCATCTGTGAAGTGTAAGACCTTTGGTTTGTCTACTCTCTACTAGAAACTGAGATGCCATAGACTAAACCAGTCAATCTGACAAGGTATATTTGTTTTGTTTTCTACAAGAATACAAATTCCAATGCTAATTAACCTCCTCAAGTTTGTGAAGTGATTGACTAGTATGCCTTTTCCTTTACTTCCCTAGTCATGTAGTTAGTTGCAGAGCACAAGAGTCTCACAAGTCTCAAAAACATCATTAATAGTGCACACTGTTCTTATTTTCTCTGAATACTAACACATCAAAAATTGAGGCTTTTTGCATTTTGTTATAAAGCCATGGAGATGAAGTCAACTTCCCCTGAAATTTGTTTTTGCATCTAAATCAGAACATACATACACTTTTAGTTTGAGTGCACCTGTGTATAGCATCCCTGTTTTTGATGCCATGAAGCAAAAAACAAGTGCCTAGTCTTGTCTAATGAGGAAGCTGACCAAGGTGTGCCTGTGGTTTTATTCAGGTCGCTGTTTAAAAGGATGAAAGGCACCATAAAAGAGGAAAGTTTTTCTGGAACCATGGTCCAGTTGTTTGGCCAATGGGGCATGCTGCATTTTCCATTTCTCACATTGCCAGTAGGCACATGAGTAATCGTGTGGTAAGGGAAAGAAAAGAAGGGACCGAAAAGAGCGCAGAGGGTGAGCGTGTCAGGCCCTAATGAATGCCGTGCCCCAGCCCAGGTGCTTGTTTCCAGCAAAGTGTCCGTATGTCACTTATTATTTAGAGCCTCTAACACTTGCTCAAGGTGCCAGAAAATAAAAACAGACGCTGACACGTAGCGGGCACAAAGCGCGGCTGCGGCAGCGCAGATGGAGGTTGGATTTCACGCCCCGGCGTTGGCTAACATGGCGCGAGGGGGATCGCTTTCACAGGGGCCGACCGGGCCGCGCTCCAAATGAGGCGTTCCACATGATTTCACATCAAACAATCACTGCACTGACACATTTGTTGTTTCCACTCGTGCGATAACGCAGCAATGTGCTGGTGCATTCATGGAGGCTTTATCGATCGGGCTATTTTCCTAATGTGCTTTAAGCTGCGGAATTACAAATCCTGGATGGCGCGTTACCATGTTTCGTTGGCTCGGGGAGGCACACGGGAGCATTCATCCTGGGCAGTTACTGTCAAATACTTTCCCCCAGGCCCAGAAGATAACTTGTCTTGCCTGGAGGAGTAGGTGTGTGCCATGAGAATGAAGCCCAGCATAAAACATAACCCTTATCCCCCTGCCTGTGCATTGCTAGCCATGGAAGACTTATTTGATGGTGTGTTGGTAAAGTACAAGAAATCAATGTGAGTCTTCTCTTCTGTGTATTTTCATAGTAAATTTGGCGTTTGAGCCATGTTTAGTAAAGTTTTGCCAGGGGTAGTAAGCCTTGCCAGCTTCTTTTGTGATCCAAGGAAAAGTTCTTTATCTGGCAATGCAAGAAACTTCATGAAAGCAAAATTGACTTATGGCTTGAAGATGAAAGTAGTATGCCACAAGAAACCAAAAAAGATGTTGCAAAACAAGGCAGTGGGAGTGTATTTTCTCTAGTATTTAATTATATTGGCGAAAAGGGAACATCTAAGAGCCAGAGCTCAAAGCAGGACCCAGTGTCCAGTGAACAGAAAGATGGTTGCTTCCTTAACCAACAAAGTATATGAAAGCCATTTGGAAACTTTTCCCAGCTACATCTTCTGATGGGAAAATAGAATTTCCAAAACATTATAAATACAGTAATTCAGAAAATCTTTGATTATCCTAGAAATACTGTGAAAATCCCCAAAAATTTTATTTCAGTATGCATAATTAAAAAGATACATTATTTTGCTGAGTCTGACTCAACTTACTGTGTTCTGAGTCAGCTCAATAAGCTATTAAGTTGCTTCCACTAATGCAGTGGAATATTTGAAGAACCTTCAAATATTGAAATTATGTGTGTTTCTCTACTCTTCAGTGTGTTCAATTCTCAAATCTCTCTCAAGACCTTTGTGTTAGTTGCTTTACATACTTTTAACCTACATCTTTGTAAGGTCACTAGGCTTTAGCCATACAGTTACTTATTTCCAGACATTTTGTGTATTTCTTCCCTAAATTTTTCCATTTTCCTTGTTTACTTCAATGAACCTAAAGATTTGCATAGTGCTTGCACCAAATATGACACACAAGTACTAATAGAAAGCTATTTAGCCTGAAGGAAGGGTCTTGCTAGAATTTATACCTAGCTCAGGGGAGGAAGGGGTCCCTAATTTCTCTGCTGCAGTGTACCCTATTGATATGTTACTTTAAACTGGCTTTAGTTCTGTTGGATCCATTTGTTTTCACAACCTGAGCATTTTTAGGTCCTGAATTTTGGCTTGAGCCAATCTTTGAGTAGTAATGTATGGGAAGGGCAGTATAATATATTTATGTGTGTTATATATAAGGGCCATTCTCATTTTCTGAGTTTAAGTTCACTGTCTTTGGTGAAGAGGGAATAAAGTCTTTAAGACATGGAACAGATTTTTTTCGATAAATACCTGGAGATTTGAAAGATTCTGCAGCATTTATAAGTGATAACGCTGCTGTGATCAAACAGTTGTGGTTTTGTGTTTAAACAATACCCTTTCTTTGTGATCTTGTGCTGTGGGTGTGGCACTGAAAAGAGGGATTTGACAGTAAAATCCATTTCCAAAGGGAGACCTGTCTTCTAAGGCAAGACTTGTAAGCAGAGCAAGTAGAGGCAGTGATTAGAATCTCCTCACGCTGCTGTGATGGCAGAGAGGAGTAGTGTTACACTAGGGGAGTGCTCATGAATTTCTTGTGCAGCAGATGAGAGAAACCTCACCCTTTCTACCAGCAAAGAGGACAAATATTTAATTTGTGTCTCCAGAGAAGTGGCTCCTTTTTCTGCTGTTATTGTGGAAGCAACAAAGTTACTGCATTTTCTTTTGATGCTGAAAGACCATTATAATTAGAGTTTTAGTTTAACAGACTCCTTTTGCCTTCATTACAAAGAGCAGTAGCTTTAAAGGGAACTTGGCCTGCTCTGCTATTTTGTAGCCTTGAGATCTCTGCAGTGGATGAAGTGACCACATTTCACATCTTCATCTGCTGAATAGCAAGAGGTAGATCCAGCACCCTTGTGCAGCACAGCCTTGTTCCTTTTCTGGGGCTGGAGTGTGGGATTGGAGGCCATGGAAAAGGGAGCCCTTGGTCACCCCTGATGGGTCACATCCTGCCTGCAGGGCAGACCCTCCTCAGGCGTCTGCCTGTCTGCAGCTAAAGATGACTCCCTTCCAAATGGGAGAAGCCAAGCCAAGGCAAAAGTCCTGGAATCACCAGCGAAGAGCATCTGCCAGGCCTGGCTGTAGCTGTGTGTTGGAAAAGCCTCGTCTGCATGGGGAATGGCACTCATTCAGCAGATGACAGCCAGCACTTGGCAGGGCCCCACCGGCCCTGACCTTTGGGGCAGGTGGGAGGGCAGGCCAGTGTTTACCTTGGCCAGTCTAGCCAGGGTTTATTCCTCATGGAAATGGAAAGAAACTCTTGAGTGCTTCCTTCCCACAGCTCCCAGTGTGCATTGGTGGGGTACACTGCATGTCAGGATCTGACCCACTAACTGTTCCCCATGGCTGCATGGTGACAGGTCTTGCTGGTGATGTCCCCAGCTTATTGGAAAAATCCTTAGTGTGGGATAGCCTGTGTGCATTATTTACTTCCCAGCAAAGTCTTACTGGGTTGACAAACACAGCATGAAAATGCCAGCTTTTGGAGGGAAAATTGTGTCATATGAAACCATTGTATATAAATACACACACACCATTCTGTGTATATACACCATATATATATGGCATTGAATAGTGCTAAACTAGACAATTTTTGCCCTCTACAATGAAGACAATTCATGCTGAGGTCAGGGCTTTCTTCATGAATGCAGGGCATAATTTATGTGACAAGATTCCCTGTATCACACTTTTAAAAATACCATTTTTGAAGATACTTTCTGTGGATTAATTGGGATTATACTGAGGCAAAGGTGCAATTCTGAAATGTATATAAATGTTAATATCGTACAGTAAAGCTCCAAGGCTATTTGGAGCTTTGCATTCTCAAGAGAGACTGGAAATCCTGTATTGCTGTGGTTGTAAGATGCTGGAATAGAAAGAGGTCAACGTGTGGTTGAACTGACAACTGGTACCCCAAATCTAAACTACTGTAAAATACTTACTTTGATTTAGCATTTGGCCCACTCATTAGGGGTTTTTTGCTTCGGGTTGAAATCTATATCAGTAAACCTTATATATGTTCGAGTGGCAGATTTTCCCCTTCACTCTTGGAAGACAAAGGTCATAAGGAACTTTTTTCTTGTGATCATAAGCCAGGTCCTGATCTTGTTTCCACAGCTAAATATCTGGAATAACATAATGTGTTTAATAGATTTGCTTCAGATCTTTGGCCATGTGAGTGATACCGTGAAGGACTCTCCCATCTCATCTAGTGCACATTGCACTGACCCACTGAGTCAAATTACAGGCACATCAAGGAAAATGTGGTTTCAAAAATGCGTGTGCAAACCACACACTGGTTCAGCACAGTGGGTGCAGCATGTGGCTTGCTGCAGTTTATTGTCAGAGCCTTTCATTAATTAAAGCCAACGGCAGAAGTTGATGCTTGGACATCACCCAGTAAAGAAACTTTATCCTCTGCAGAAGGCGCAGGGAGTCCTTGGGAGGACTGCAGGGATAAATATATGCACATTTGCCCATCCTGATACAGTAGCTCTCGTCTCCCAAGCTTTCATCTGACTTCTGCTCTGTAAATACCTCTGGTCATACAAGGGAAAGGCTATACCTAGTAAAATGGGAAGCCAGTGCCTTTGCCCTCTTCAGTTCACGCTTATGTGTGTTGTCTGTCACCCTGTAGTTAGAGATACACTGATAAACTAGTAGCTGCTGGTAGTTATCAGGAATTTAATTGAGAACCATTTAACATGAGGGTGACCTTGTGAATGAAATTCTGAATGAAATAGTTTCTTAGACACTCACCACACACTAAATAGTGCTGCAGCTTTCTCTGTTCTCCTTTGCTGTGCTGTAGTCACTATTCCAAGCACTCAACAGCATAGATGATCATCCTTCAAATGTTGTACATTGTTTTATCAACACTTGAGGAGAAAAGTGTTGAATCCTTGTGGCCAGAAACCAGAGGGATACATGGAGAGTTCAGCACACACTCCACGCTCTATGAAAGGACAGAGAATGTCTGTGAGACCTGTCAGAGCTACCTCAGTTCTATCTGGTCAGAGATGTAAGTGGTCTTAAAAAAAAAAAGCAAACTGGTTTTAGTTTTTTAGTTTTTTCCTTCTAGAACAGGCAAAGACCATGACAGTTTCATTTCCAGTCTTTTGTAAAGGTAATAAAAGACTGCTATTTTCATGAGGTTTTCCCTGGTCTCTGAAGTCTGACTCTCAGATAGTACATTTTGACTCAGATCTGCTGGTGCCAGCACAGCTGCACTGATTCACAACAGTAACATGATCTAGTTACTTTTTCTAGTAACACATTCACAAAACCTTTCGATCTGCTCTCTCCAACACTGGCAGGGCAGAGTACACACAGGCAGATTAAATCTTCATGAAGCCTGGGCTCTGCCCATTTCAAGGATACCTACATTTTGATGACTGTCGCTACAGGTTTTTACTCTACCATCAAGTCCATAATCCCAAGCAAAGCTCTCCAGACAGGCAGTTGTTAGCAATTTCTAATCTGCTGCATGACCATCTGCTGCTTTGCTCCTAGTTCAGTGCTGCCTGAGTCTAGGGACCCAGCTATAATGTGCCCTTGCTGATACTTAACAAATGCTAAGAGGAATAGTTTACTGTTTTGCATTTTCCACTCTGTTTCTTCCCCTTCTTGGCTGTATTCTTTTGCCTAATTTTCACATTATTGGGTATGGTGTCTGGTTTCTAGTATCATATTAGTAATGTAGGAAAAATGAACATAATTGCAAAAATACCACACAAAAGACTCATATGTTGCTTTCATTGCTTAATCCTCTTGCTGGGAATAATTGAATGGGATTCCTTTTGTTTTGTAGCTGCTTGATTTTCTGAGTAAAATTCCCCTCCTCCCATGCTTGACCCTGCAAGTACTAATAGGCAGACAGGCTTGAGAGAAATAATAACAGAATCCAGCCCTTTGAAACGGAGCCTGCTCCAGGGAGTCAGAAATGCGTGGTTGAAAGCACTACTGCTTGTCATTTCTCATAGCTTGTGTGCTTTGGAGACATTGGCAAAGATTCACCTGGACTGGGGTGTGAATTCAGCTGCAAGCTGGTGATGATAAGCTCTGTGCTACTGGAGTAACACAGATATCAGGGGGGTTCTGCCACTGGAACGGGGAGACCCTCTCCTAGGAGAGCCATAATTCAATGTTGTTGTAATGGGAAATGCCCTCAGAAGAGACCTCTTCTGTCAAAAACACATTTCCCTGGTTCTGTGTAGCTGTTTCTAGTTCGGTTTAAAGCCTCATTCATCCAAATGTGTGTCATCACCCCTGTTTTAGATAAATGTGGTGGTTCAAGGTGGGCTCAAAGCCACAGTGCTACTTTGCACACCAGCAGGTTTCAGCTTCTCTCTGCTCTGCAGTTCACAGTGATGTGGAATCACATTCCACAGCTCTGAAGGTATTACTGGTCCTACTTGCTCTGTCCTCTATTGCTTTGCAATTTTTGGATTTGTCCAGGGCACAGGCAGAACTGTTGTTGTACAAGGGCAGAGCAGGAGCAAGAGCTGCAGGGAGAAAATTCCTCGGTGTGTTCCCAGACAGGCTCTGGGCCACTGGTGGCATTTCCAAAGCTCCAGGTATCTACTCAGGGACCTGTCTGGAAGCTGCAGTTGCTGTTGCTGGGCTGGTTTGTAATGGGAAAGGAAACACTGAATGTGTGCATCTCGTGTGGTCTTGTATGTCAGAACTGAGAGGTTGTTTTGCTACGTGAACAGCAGTGGGGAGACAGAGGAATGTTAAACACAACCAAGGGCCCATGCATTAAAAAGCACATTGATATATCATGGGGATTATACAAAAAGTCACTACTATGTTGACAAGATGAAGATAGGGCCTTGAAGGAAGAGATTTAAAGACCTTCAGCTGTAAACCTTATCAACAGGAAGATTGAGAGGTGACTTAATTGCAGTCTGTAAGTACTTTGTGGGCGGAAGATACAGGATATTAAACAGCTCTTTAATTTAGGAAAAGAAAGGCATAAGCCGATAGCAGAGCTAAAAGGTGAGTCTGGACAAAAGCAAGGTAGAATCTAGACAGGCAGTGGAGGTGAAAAGCCTCTGGGAAAAACTGCTGAGGGAAAGCATGGATTTTCCATCTTTTGATGTCTTCAGCTCATTTCTGGAAGCTTTCCTGGAAAATGCTTTTGCCAAATACAGCAGCACTGACTAGATGGGAGTTCAGATTAGATGTTCAAACAGTCCCTACTTGTGTAAAGCCCATACATCTTCTTGTCACACAGGAGTACGAGATGGAGGACATAGCTCTGGAGAGAGGCTTGGCAGATCTGGCACATTCCCAGGTCTAATACTGGTGTGTTAGGTATAAACCTGAACAAAACAACCTTCAATGACCATCTAAAACCACATCCAACACAAAAGATTCATAATATATTTGGAAGGTCAGACACTAAAATAAATGGCCTGGTTGCATTGCTGCTTAGCAGAAGTGAGCGCTGCAAACACTTTATTTATCCTGGAATAAGGGTACCTAAATAAAATTTGGATGCTCGAGGATTCTGTACACAATCTGATATCGTATCTTCTTGTTTCTATATGGAACTGGCAGTATTTGAGCTCACCTCACACATTGCAAAGTAATAAATGCTACAAATCATGCCTACTTTTGCATCTGGGAAGGAAACTGGAAGCTGTTCCTTGCAGAAGGCTGTTGTCCATACAAAACTCAGCACAGGCTGTGGGAGCTTTATTGTGCAGCCGTGTAACATTCCTACCAGTAATGTATGTGTGTGTAGAAAGAGGGCGGGCAGGCAGTAATTGTTTCACTGACAGAAAAGATATAGACAGATGCACAGAAGCATTCTGGAACAAAAATGGGGCTGCATCCACTGAAACAACAGATGCTGCCTTGTGAAAATATTTTTTCCATTATGGCTCCAATGTCATCTCCCACTTATCTCTCTCAGAAGTGCAGAAGGAGCTCATTTCAAGGGTACCTATTCTTGCCAGTGGCATTCCTGCTGCCTCGCAGCCTCAAAAAAGGGAATGGGTTTTTAACAGGCATCGTGGTGGGGGGACCATTTGTCTGCGATTAGGCCCGAGAAAGGAAAGAAACTTTTGTCTGAGTGAAAGGGAAGCTTGTAGTTCATTAAGCGGTGGAGGGATTAGCCATGTCGAGAGCTCTGTTCTCAAAAAGCGCTGGAGAGGGCCCGGGGAGGGGAGGGCTCCTTGTAAGAACTTTCTTCCTTTTCTCTTCTATTCTGTTGGTCTTTAATGGCTTCCCCGCGGTGGGGCACGGTGTAAGTAGGGGATCCTGGTCTTATTAGTGGGCTTTGGGTCCCCCACCTCCCTCCAGCCCAGCATCTCTTTATCATTCTGCCAGTTCATTACAAGCCCCAGCCAAGACTTCACTGGTTTGGGACTAGGCTAAAGAGGGAGAAAGAAAAGGGATGGGGGGAGGGAAGAGGATGCAAAGCAATTAATTTGGGAGCATTCAGGCCTGAGAATGTAGGCCACTCCAGAAGAAACAGTCCCCGCAAAGAAAAGAGAAAAAAACGAACTTTAAACAATGTTTTCTTTCAAGGTTTTGGCTACTGTTGCATAAAACCCTCCAGTGCTTTGATATTTTTCCACTTCTAATTTGCTTGCACCGAGGAGTTTCTCCATAGAAAAGTTTCCTTTCGTTAGGAGCTTTCAGATTTCCCCTTGATTCCCAAATGCCGCTGCTTTGGAGGCAGAAAGGCTTTTGTTTCTTTGGTACCAATAGTCACTTGGGGCCAAAATGTGAAATTTGTGTGCAGGTAAATTCCCTCTGTCTTTGCTGGGAGCCTCGGATGAGTACTGGCCACTATAACAGGCAAGTCTAGGCTCCATAATTTGCTTCCTGCTGTTCCTATGGAAAATTCCTTTTACACGCGAAACAGTCCTTGTTCTTTCAGGTGGATATGATCAAATGCAGAATTACTGCAGGTCTCACTGGCACAGAGAGCCATCTGGGGAGCCCACTTTGCCTCCCTTGCTTGGAAATTCTGGAAAAGATATTCTGGCATAAATTCAGTGTTAAACATCAATTCTGGAGTGGAAACCCCTCTTTCCAGAGGTCTGAGCTCACCAGTTATTCCTCATCTGGACTGAGAGCGCGTGAATAAGAATATTGCCATGGGACTGATGGCAAAACAGTTTTTCCAGAATCAGCTCCAAGCACAGATGCTCTCAGAGCTATTTCCTCTGGAGCAGTGGGAGTTTTGGTGGGCCTGGAGGTCCAGTCCCACTGCCTCACCACGCCAGCCAGCATACAGAAAGGCATCTGAATCATTTAGCTTAATGAGAGAGCCACAAATGAGTAATACAAAAAAATTCAAGTTAGAATTTCCAACTGTTTATTCTCACCTGTGTGTACCTACTTGTGATTTCCTGGCTAGGAAAGGCACACTTCTGTGGGTAAGGGGATTTGTGGGCACCCTTTTATGGGTAAGGGGATTTACAGGTGACCATTAGGCAGTTTTGGCATTTTTCAAAAATATTTGGATAGGTTGAGGTGAATTGAAGTTGAGGGAGGCTGGCTGAGACAAGACCATGTTGCTTCTCCTGTAAACCCAGCCATGTGTTTCTCTGGGCTTGCATTTCTGCCCTGACTGCATTCACCACATCACTGAAATACTCAGCATATGCTGCCTTTCCACTCGAGGTGAGCCACAGCTGAACCCCTCACATGGCAGTTTGACTCAAGAGATCTGGCCTGATTTGTTGCTCTGTTGGCTCCTAGTTTTGGGTGCCACTGTGTTTGCTTCAGGCTGTTTAGCTTCCTCAAAAGGCACTTTCCCATTTGCTGGTGATCTTACACAGTGTAGAACAGCGTTCACAAGCCACTGCAGGAGCTCTCTGTTACTAGAAATCACAATTCAAATATTTATTCTAGAAAAGTCCCATGGTAACACTGACATTTGACTGCTGACAAATGCAAAGGTGTGTCTGAGCCAGGGTGGGAAAGGGCATTTGCAAAGGTGTTTAAATCTACAAAGTGGGATGATTCTGGGATGATCATGAGATCATTAGGCTCCTAATGAGGCAGATGAGAGAAAGACTGGAAAGGTTGGGACACTGGGCACACCACTGGCCTCCCATTCTGTCAAACACGAGCAGCTCTTCAACATACCTGCAAGGATGAAGAAAGACACAGTTGCCTTAATAGACTGAGATGAACTGATTTTGCTCCTGCTTCATGCTGCCTTTTGTGCTGTGGCACAGGGCTTCTGGGGTGTCCTGGCCCCCTTGGAACAGCCCTGCAAAGGGCTCTGCATCTTTGGGAAATGACCTTTTCCAGTGCTGCCAAGGGCAGTGAAGATGATTTGCTTTGCCGTGACTTGTGGTTAGAAATGTGGGTGCCAAACTCTTTGCTCAAGCATTTGTTTGGCATCTGGGTCGCCTGTTTCTATCAGAGGGCATGATTTAGGCACATAAATTAAAGGGATTATCAGGAATGCTATCTTCACTTACTGTTTTTATTTCCCTTTTTGCTTCCTTTTTGGCCAAGGTTAATTCAGAGCTCTCATGAGGTTCCCCTGGAATGACTGGAGAATATTGCCCAATATTTTCCAAACTGTTTTCCAGCAAAGGCTGTTGGTACAAGGCACTGTGAAGATCAGAACAAGGTTCATACTGGCAATCAGCAGCTCTGACTTCCAGTATCTTACAGCAGGGTGAACCATAAAACAGGGGGTGGTGCATAAATTGAAAATAAAGTTGTGGTGGGTAAGAGCTACAGGCAACATCTGCCTTTCCCATCAGTGCAAAGGCAGAGCAGTTACACTTTTTATTTTTAGCAACTTTATTTGCAAACATGTGATATTCCACTGAATAAGAGGTGGTCAGTTAAATGGATGTTTTGGCAAGTTACTTTCCTCCTGGAGTCTAGCCTTGATGGAGTGAGGCTGAGCCCACATCCCATCCCAGGCTGTGCCTCCTGCACAGTTCTCAGATTTGTGTTTTGATTCATAGCCCGTGGGGAGAAAGGCTGGGCTTTAATTATGGATGGAGCTAATCAGTCAGATAAAATGACAACCCACTCAGGTTTTTAGCACAGAAGTTATACTACATTTTTTTTTTCAGTGATTACAACCCAAATCCTCCCATTTCTCTCCTCCCCACCCCCATGCGTGTATTCTTCAGTATTGCTGAGGTTTGGTCTGGTTCAAAAGCAAAAATGCTGAGTGGTAATAAAAATCAAGGTTAATGTACCATAATATTGAGTCAAGTGACTTGTAAAAATTCTTGCTTTAGTTTCTCTTAGTTCACAGACACAAGGTTCAGAACTTTTTCCAGCAAGATTTGCTATTGCAACATGCTCTTATTATGACAGCTTTTATTTTTAGAAATGTTGAGAATCTCTTTGGAAACTATTTATAGGTTTGCTGCTCAAGTATGCTGGGGCTTTTTATTTTTGTTTAATTATTGCATGCATAGTTTTACTTTAATGTTATTTTTATTTAATGACATGGAATATATATATATTTTCTTTTTGAGTGAAACTCAAGCATACAAGCCTTTTCTTTGCTGATGTATATATTGGAAAAGCTTGGGGCCAGAAGTGAGTGCTTCTCAAGTGAATTTAGACTCAGCTAAGGCATGATTTAACTGTGGTAGTAAATTGGGATAAATTCACATGGGTAGCCCCCCACATTAAATTGTCAGATGCCGTGGGTGAGTACTTAATTGTCAGGGTTTTATGCAAACCGTAAAGAGGCAGTTAGTTTAAGTGTTGAAGCTGACTCCCTGCAGAGTGGGATGCTTTGCTCCATCCTTTTTCTGATCATCTGTCCCCATCCTTCTGTTCATTTGGGTAAGTCTTCCCCATGCATCCCAGCTGTTGAATAGAAAATCAGAGCAAATCACCTCGTCCATTTTTGTACCACTTATTACCTAGAAAGTAACTTCCATCATCATTTCAAATTAGGCAATTACTCTCTTTTTCCTTCACTAAAATCTCAATATTTACAAGGCTCATTGCCACACTTTATAGGCCACTTTAGGAAAATATCAGCAAGCCTGTTATTTTCTGAGGACTCCAGAGTGGAGAAATTGGATATATTTGTGTCCAAATCAGGATGACAGGGGCTGAAATGCATGGAAACATTTTAATCTAGTATGTTAATGGTCTTTCCTGTCTCGGAAATGTCCATTCTCTACTCAGGCAAAAGAAATCAAATGCAAAAAAAAAAGTTATGAATAACATCTAATCAAAAAGCCATCCCTGTTTTTATGTCTTAGAGCAGAAATTAACCATGACATCTGCTCCTGGGAGGTTATTTGTCCATGCTATTATGCAGAATTCTGAAAATTGCCATTTTTTCCTTGCAGACTGTTATCAGGAACAGTTATGTGTTTTGCCTGAAGACTATTACTTCCATTGTTTTTGAACTTTACACCAGACATAGTCTATCACAAAAATAATCACTTGTTTTGTGACAAAACAAACCATTCCATTTTTTCCTTTTTTCCAAGGCATCTCATTATCAACTTTGGAAGGAAGTTGAATTTATAAAAAGATAAGTCATGTAAATAAGCTGGAAGAAATCTAATCAAAGTCCTTTGTCTTCTTTGGCAAGCAGAGCTCCGTTAAACTGTGATTCTCCTTTGAAGCTTCAATTACCTGCCATACCAGAGCTGGAGCAGGGGAGAAATGGCTAATATTTCTGAACAATGTACATGTGTGTATGTGAGGGGGAGTTATTAACTTTTTTGGGGAAAAAAAAAAAAAAAAAGTCTAAGCAAGTTACAGATTGCAGCTTTATGGTTTTGGCCAGCTGCTTAGAATCACAGGATAAAATTTATCCCTGATGTGTCCCCACTGTAAACAAGTGGAGGAGCAGGGCCAGTAAATGCTGTCTCTCCAATGCCCCATTCCCTTCCTCACATGGAATTCTGTTGCATCCATTTATGTCCACACGTGTTTGTGGCCCCAAATGCTGTTTTCACCAAATGCACATCAGAAATACCTTGCATTGCTCTCCCCAGGCTGTATTGCACAGGGTTCTATTTACCACTGTGTTTATGTCAGTTCTTTCCATTTAAAGGTAAGTGTCAAAATGCCCTCACTGTTTTTTTTGGGTTTTTTTTAGTGTGCATCTACAACTGTCTTCAGTGTTGACAGATGCAATTAGACCAGATCTCCTGGGGAGCAGCATCCACCTAGCCCTGGTGGTGTGAAAGCCTGTGTGTCTTATCATACTGTTAGGCAGAGTAAATCAGAATAACTGAGGAATCTTGAGTATTTGAGTAAAATCACCCTGCTGGGTTCTGTGCTGCTGCAGCTGAATTTCTACTGCCTGGAAAGCTTTCTCTGCACTCACCCAGGCTCCAGAAATTGCCACAGAAAGGCACAGGACTTGCAAGGCAGTAACACGTACCTGCCTTCTCCCAAAT
This sequence comes from Taeniopygia guttata, assembly GCF_048771995.1. Taxonomy (NCBI): domain Eukaryota; kingdom Metazoa; phylum Chordata; class Aves; order Passeriformes; family Estrildidae; genus Taeniopygia; species Taeniopygia guttata. Next base: position 6,293,400 of record NC_133028.1, read on the forward strand.
GACAGAATCACTTTTTATTCTTCAGTCAAGCATTCAGCTGATGCACCAGTGATCTGTACACATGCAGTTTGCCACTGATTTCTTACAAACAATTTTAATCCTTCTATCTCCCCCCATCATTCTAGGTTGTATAAATAATCTAAAATTTGAGGGCAAAAAACATGGATTTTCTGTTCTTTGTTGGAATGCTGCTCTGGTGTAACTGAGAGGAGAACTTGACCCGCTGTATCCGTTTTTTGCAGAGTTCAAACTGTAATTCCAGGCCAGATTTAATCTGTACTTCTTGCTCATATTTCACTGAAGCTCTCAAAAAATACACATGCTGTGGACCGCAGCGCAGCGTTGCAGGCAGGCAGTGACTCTTATCTGGCCTGAAGGATCTTCTGGAAATAAATTAAAAAAAAAAAAAAAGATAGCGATCAAATTGCTGAAGTGAACAACTGATGGGTGTTTTAAGTCTTTAATTTGTTTTCATTTGCTTGGAAAAGCAGACCACGTTTGCCTTCAGAGCGAAAGGCAGTTATTGATAGCGCTACTTAAGTGAGCAAAATAAAATGCTTGCAATGACAGATATCAAAGGTTAGGTCCTTGGAGATGAAAAGCTTTTGTGTCCATGTGCACTCCAAACCAAATCTTTCTGTGGGCCTACATAAAGTATACAACAATGTGCTTCCCTTCTGAACTTTTTTGGGACATGGCATGGAAAGACTGTAGCAGTCTTCATGAAGTCAAATCCCAGATGGGTATTGGTTTCAAAGGGAATGATGACTAGCCAGTATGTTAAATATTTTAATTCAGTAAAGCCTCCTGTTCTCCTTGATGTTTGCTAAAGTTACGTTCAGCAGCTGTAGAGGAGAATGTGCACAAGAAACCAAAGGCGAATCCTGTGTCCTCTCCTCTTGCCTAACCAATAAATTTTAGCACTGAGTAGGCAGGCACCAGCCCTCCTCACCTTGGCCCATGGGGTGGGGAGATGAGCAGAGAGGGGTTTAGATGGAAGCAGAGCTGTGAGCAGCTGGACCAGGTGCCACTGGTGCTCTGAAATGTCACTTTAAAGGCTATTAACATAGTGAAGGCTTTTGAAGGCTGCTGAACTGTTTGTAGCATAATCCTTCCGCTTTTGTGGCGCAGCACTCTCTGCATGTTGTGCTAATAGACACTCGTGCTGAGGAAACCCACCGTGTACAGAGCTCCAGAGAGAAAAGCTGCTTTATCTGCACTCAGTGGCAGATAATTGCTGGTGGTGCTGTAAGTCTGATACAGGCAGACAGGTTTGACCTTCCCCATTTTTTTAGATAGATTTGAATTTTGCCAGAATCCAGGGTTATCTGGTTCTGGGCAGAATCTCTTGGAAGATAAGGAATTATTATAATAGAGGTGAGGAGTTTTGGGGGTGGAAGGTTAGTCTTGAGCTTTGTCACCTTGCCAATGCTTTCTGCAGTAATAGAGAAAAATCCTTTCTGCAGTATTAGGAAGTTATTTGCCAACAATTTTTGGAGCCAGTACAACAAACAGCCTTTCCTTTAAAGCAACTGTGCTGGCTTTTGGTTTCTTTTGCTTTCTTCTGCTACTTTTTGGCTTCTGTAGAATTTGTCTAATCTTACCTTGCTTGAACTTTGAATCAGAGCCTTTAGACTTGCTAAATTATTCCAGAGGATGTAAGACAAGTCTTGGTGTAGCTGATTTCTCACTGATGCCCCACTTCTCTTTGAGCATTCACTTGGCTCTGAGTTTGCCTACACAGGAGTGAAGGAGGCAGGTATTGACTTCTCACACTGAGTATTATATATATTTGTATAACAGTTGAGGCATAGGAAGAAACCTGTATTCTCTCCTGCTATTCATGGGCCTGGCTTTGCTGCTGAAAATGTTTTTAGCTGTGACTTTACACTACCGTTGTCTCTGCTTTTATGTTCTATAAGTTATGAGGCATTTAGCTCATTTTCCAAGAGCATCTCTTTTGCTTTTCATGGGGCAAAGATCCTGTGTCACAATGCACTGTACTGCAGATGGTTATATCAGTTCTTTCTTGATGACAATTTTAGTATTTGACCAGCTTGTTCCTTTTCATTTTAATTTATTGCCAATTTTGCTTTCCTTGCTCAGAAGCAGTAATGTATGGCATAAAATCCAGCTCTACCCACCCTCCCTGGCTATAGTTGTCAACTGTGCTCAGTCATAGCTGCTGCCATTTTAATAACCAGTTCCTGCTCTTGGATCTTGAGAATGTATGATCAAAAAATCCAGCACCTGAGACCTGCAGTGAAATGCAGTGATTTTGCTGGAAAAGGCAGCCCTTCAATTTACCTTTCACCCTATGAAAATGGCAAAGGTGGGAGGTGTTACCCTGGGTGTCGTCTCTCTCCTTGCGTGGAGTAAGGCTGTCTAATAATTCTCATGAGCACTAACTTGCTGAGTTACAATCTTAACAGCATTTCACCTGTTCCCAGTGGAACTTTTCCTCCTTGTCCCTTTTGCAGGGTTTTCACCCTTTTATCAGGTGAATTGCCTGTGCTGGAGTGGCCTCACACTCTCCACCATTCCAACAGGATAATTGTTGCTGAATGAAGCACTTGTCACTTCTCTAGCTCTAGAAGGTAGGAAGTATGGGATAGTTTCCTGAAAAATACACTTTTTTGGCCATGGCAAGGATGTTTTATGAAATCACAAGCACAGAGAAGCACTTAGGGCCAGGTGGTGTTAATCTGACATGGAGTAGTCTCTTTCCCAGTGCACAGTGTTTGTGTGCTGTCTTGTTTGATGGGTGATGCTGGAAGCTTGACTTTTGGTTAGATGACAGAAGCACAAACCTGGGTCTGCTTATCCACTGTGTGCAGGCAAGCCATAATATATTTAGACAAACTAGATGACTTTTAAAGCAATGTTCCCAAAATTCCGGCACAAATTGCCTATGGGTCAATTGACTGCATATAAGGATCAGGATTTATCATAAGGCCTACTACTTGTTAAACTCTCAAAAATACCCCAAGGTGTAGATCAAATAAGGTATCAAAGAACTCTCACAAATAACCACACAACATATGTTGTCCTAAGGCAAACATGTTACTAAGCAGATGGGTTTGCATCTTTCACTGCTGCTGTTTGCGCTGCAGCTGCTCACGAGGTGTTTCACCTTCCCATCCAGCAATACCCCTGTGCAGCAAAGGTGTGATTTAGATTTGGTTTCAGGCAACAACTTTGAAGGGTGAAGGTGGTAATTTTATCCAGGCTTTTTTCCTAAGTAATTTGTATTGTTCTTTTTCCTGGGACCTTTTACAATTTGTGCTTTCCATGGCTTATTTTTTTCCCCTTTATTTTTGGCATTGCTTCAGTCTTGATATAATCCCTTAATATATGATGGAGAACAGTTCAGCCCTTCAGGGAGATGCCATTGAAGACTATTTTCAGGTTATTGGGTCTTTCAGTGTTTTTCACATCCATCCTTAAACATTAATATTCTTCATCCATTCTACTTTGAAGCCAATGAAACATTTTAATTGGCTTTAGTGTCCTTTGATCAGGCCTGTGATTCCTGTATAATGTTGCTGTCATGCTGTACATGTTGTTAAAAAGAGTTTGTCTTTAGCCTCTCTTCTAAAGGAGTGCTAATATTGCTCTTATTTCTGGCTTCTTGTAGAGGAGTGCTGTTGCACGAATAATTTGGAACAGTTGTGCAGTCCTTACCCAAAGAATATGTAATTTTGGCAACAGCAGAAAAGGCAGAATTAATATTACTATGAGTAAAAATTTTGAGGCGGTAAGAGGAGTAAATGTCTTTCTCATTTTCACCCAGAGGCACTGGGGAGAACTGAGAACAGCTCTCTGTGCCTTATACCTGTGCCTTATCCTCCACCAGTTGTTCCTGGGCACACCAGCTACTCCCATTTCAGACCACTGGAAACACTGAATGTGTCTGAAAGCAGAATCTGGCCTTTCATAAGGAATCAATTTGCCCATCACTGTGGAGCATCCACAGAGAAAAACTGTTCAACAGTACAAAACCCACATTGTGTATGAGATCAGGACAGGAAATATGGGATTGCAAGCTGAAACTGCATGGTAAATTGGAGTGAGTTACACACACTAAAACAACATGCTGCTCTCTCTGCATCCCTACCTGTACCAGAGAGGCTCACAGTTTGGCTCTGTTTATCCCACTTGGGAACCCCTTGCTCCCAGGTTCACAGGTGAGGTCCTGGGCCATCAGCAGGGAAGGTCACCTGTGCAGTGGTGGAGGCGAGCTGGTGCTGTGCTGTCTGCTGCACATCTCCCCTTAAAGGAAAGGATGAGGCCTTGATAACTTTGAGATAACAGCTCCTGAAAGCCTCTTCTGAGCTTTGCCCTGAACAACAATCCATGGTGTGTTTGCCTACAAACATGGGTATATGTTACTCAGCTTTACTGTCCCCAAAATAGTTATTTAACTTTTTTTTTTTTTCCAATGAGCAGCCAAAAATGCTTTTCCACTTTCCCCCTTCTCTAAAAAGGCTAATGGAAAAAAAAAAATCTGCTTTCAGTGGTGTTTTTTCCTTTGATAAGATTAACCCATTGTTTGTAAAGCAGAAAACAGAATTTTTTTCCACTGAACAAGCAAAACCACAATCACTGTAATGAATATTGGGTATTTAACCCTTCTCATCTGGAGGAGATAGCATATACGATTCACTGCACTACTTTCCCTGTAGAATAAAGTAGCTGTGGTATTAATCCAAGCCAAACACTGAAGTTTTACAATTGGTTGTATTATTATTGCAGTTACAGCATTTTTACAGCCAGAGCAGAAGGCTTCTGAAATTAAGGTGATATTTAATCTTCTTAAGACTGCTGGGCACCAACTAACTGCTCTTGCTATAGAAGGGAGACAGCTGCCTTCTGCTCTGCTTTATACAGAATTAATGCCACACCTCAGTTTCTGGGAATTTTCCAATGCAGTTTTCATTTGGAATAGCTGGTCACTTGAGTAACGTGTAGCTTAGAAATAAAATAGAAGCAATTTTCTGCTTAATTAGAAACATAATCCTAAATTCTGCCAGCTTCAGCCCGGCACTTCAACGGGAAGGTTTCACTGTGGGATTGAATGTCACGTTTTGAAGCCTGCTCTGCATCCCTGCTGGACTGACAGTGTGCATTGCCTTTTGCTTGGGAAGGGGCAGCGTGGTGCATCCCCTCCCACACATCCCAGAGCCATCCCAGCCTCAGGCCAGCATCTGACACTGGCCAGGGAATCCTTAAGGATCAATCAGCTTCATGTGGGCAAGTTTGAATGGAAGCAATGGAAATCTGCCCTCTGAGCTCAACCAGCTGGGCTGTGCAGGAGGGGCAGTTCTCTCTGTTACAAGGAGGTCTCTTGAAGAGACTTCTCACTGTGTGAAATGCTGACAAATTATGGTTCCACCAGCCAGGAGTCAAATTAAGGAAGGTTCGTGCTGAGGCTGAGATTGTTTTCCAACAGTAGAATTTCTGAGTGCTCAAAGAGCAAGGCCAGCACAGTCAAACATTGTTTTTCTGCTGTGTTATCTCAGAGGGAACTTGCCAAATCATCCTAATTTGCAGTGGGACTCCAGTGCAGCACGTGGGAGTCAGCTGGGGCTGTGCTAATAGGGGTTTGGGGGCATAGAGGCAGTGGGGTCCCTGGCCCTCAAATGGATCAGACAGCAGATCCAGTTTAGTAAAAAAACAGTGACAAATCTCTACCCAGAGGGGGCTGGCTTGGGAATACACAGGAATGTGTAATCAGACCTCCTTGCAACAGGATGGTGATTGTTCAGTGAGATGTTGGGCTGTTCATTCTACGTCATACTGACATGGGGATATCCTGATTGCCCTGAACATCCAGAAATCCAGTGGTTTCCACAGGGACATGCAACATCTCAAGCCTATTTCTTCTTAGAGAAACCCCATCCACAGATATGATGCAAAGCCCCATGCTCTTCCTACACTCCGAATTTGCCTTTTTTCTTTTGAACAGAAGTAGCACTGTTTTGTATTTCTTAGATTTTCAGAGTTACTAGAGCTCCTACATCATATTATTTAGCACAAGGATTATTTGTTTTCCAGCTTGTGGATTCCCAGCATTTCCAGAGAGACAAAACTATATCAAATCATTGCAAAAGCATGGCTCTTTGACTTGTCCTCAGTTATCTTCCCTGTGCTTTTGGAAGCAGTCATGGATACACAGACCTGCGCCACATTGCAGCCTTCATCCCATTGCTGCTTCTCACGGAAATTCTGATTTTATTAAAAATATTCCTCTCCATGGTTGCTCCTTCTTCCTTTCAGCGAGTCTTCTTTGGAGCAACCCCTCTCTGGCATTCCTCCCATCCCACTGCCATGAGGCTGCCTTTATTCCTGGTCGAATTACCGAAGCCTTCCCTCCTCCCTGTGGCATCCAGGGCTCCCAGCTCAGGGTTTACCCCAGGCTTCCCATTGCGTAGGCCTCTGTACTGCTGCCAGGCGATCCTCGCAGTATATGCTGCGGGTGATTCTCTCAGCCTCTGGAATGAATTATTTTATTGCTGCCAGCTTGTCAGAGAAATCAGCTTGAAAGCTGAGCCAGAGAGAGGTTCCTGGGAGCGACTGACTCGGAGTGGAAGCGAGTCACCGCTGAGCAAAATAAATCAGGGGATGCATCATCTGGATAATTCAGGTGCTGTTTTAGAGCAGAATTTCAAAAGAACCAATTAGGCTTCCACAGGTCTTATGTGTAAAGCTCATAAGTATACAAATCATGATTTTATAATTAAGCATTGTTGTTTCCCTGGTTTTGGGTTTTAAGGGTATAGTTCTCTGTTTAACTGCCTTCCTTGTAAGGATTAGGCATGGTCTGGACATTTTTCTCTTCCCATTTACCTCTGAAGGAATTTGCATTTTCGCTCTGGGCCTGCACTTGGGTGTGCATGCTGCCACTGAAAAGGCTGTGAGCCATAAATAAAAGAACAATATGACCACAAGCACCCCCTGCAGAGCAAGAAGAAAGACATGAGTAAAATAATATGCCAGAGAAAATCGCAGGCCAGATAATTTATCCACCCCTAATTTTTTCTGGACCAGAATGAGGTATTTCAGATAGTAAGAAAACACCACCTTTTTTTTTTTTTTTTTTTTTTTTTTAAACTAGTGATTTCAAACCATTGGACTATTAAAATTTGATTCAAATTTTAGTTGACTCTTTGTCAAGAAAAAATCACCAAAGGTTACTCACAAGCACCACAGAATCTACTGCGTGTGTTTCTGAAGCAGAAAGGCAATTTTTTCATGCATTTCTGTTACTTTCAGCCATTCAGACTCCTGTGTCTTGAAAGAAAACACATCTCAGGTGTCACATTAATCTGGTTGGTATGAGATTATGGCTTGCAAATTGCTGATTTTGGATATGGATGCCTGGCCCATTTAAAAGATTTCAGCATAAATAGTAATAATAGACTTACAGTGGTGCTGCCTTTCAGAAGACGAGACAAAAAGCTGTGCTTGTTAAAACAAAAGATACCCCAGAAGCAGGAAATTTAATATTATTAATGAAAACAGAAGGAATTATTAGGAATGTTTTCACATGGTAGAGTTCCTCATTCAGGATGTATTACTGTGGGGACTGCACCAAGGGGTCTTGCTGGATGGTTTTTTCCCCCCAAGTGTGTGTGCAGCACTGTGAACATTCCTCTGCTCTAGCCTGTGATGTATTTGTAACATTTGCATGTAATCTGTCAGGCAGGGCCTCTGCTATAGAGCGTGGGAGTTTCAGGCCCGTGGGATTTGTGAGGCTGCAGATGCAGAAGTGGAAGTCAGTCAGATTTGTGGCAGGGACAGGGGTTTCCCGGTGTTGGAAGGAGGGAAGAGTAAGCCCTGCAATCTGACTGTGCACAGGCTATTCTCACAAGGTTTCCGTTTTCAGGCTCTGGATGTGTTTTGGCATTGGAGTTCTCCTTTTCAGCCCATCCTCCCCAATTTTTCAAGGTTCACCCACAAGTCATAATTGCCCAGGGGGATAACAGCACATGGATGCAATGAAATGCATCCATAAAAATGCTTGTTTTTGCACTGATGGGGCTCTTACTGCTTGTTATCTCTGAGCATGATTTAGAGGGACATAAATGCAGCATCTCAGCCTCGCATATTCATAACCCCTTCCATCAAAAAATCTTGAAGCATTTTATGCACAGATGTAACCAGATTATATGTCCTGTTGTCTGTGTGGCATCTCCAACATCAGGCATCATCATTCTAAACCATATGCCAGAGTCTAGAGTATTCCCTGAAGTATTTTACATGGGAAGAATCATGTAAATAGAATATCTGGCAATCTATGAATGGCTCACAGGATTTCAATCAACTGCACAGTTTTAAAATTGGCATTTAAATCCCTCTCACATCTGTTGTTTAAAATAGCCAACAGCGTGTGGAATACATTCAGTATGAAATATTCATATGAGTATGTTAATAATAAAATGCATTATCACAGTAAAAAAATAAGGTGTGTAAACAGCAGTGCTTGTTAGAGTAAATATTTAGAGATTTTAGAGAAAGTACTGTTAACTAGTTAAAAAAAATAAATACTTTGCCTCCACAGATAATACTGAGATGTTCTCTGTATTTTGAATACAGGACTTAAATGTTCCCAGTTGCCCTCTTGGTGCAGATTGTGGCTTCCAGTGCTCTCCAAGAGCAGTCCATATGGGGCAACTTGCATAGGAAACTAATAAACTGCACCTGCTTTAGCTTCTAAATATCAGAGTGGAATACCTCTTGGAAAAAGTTTTTTATGGATCATGTGGGCAAGGTCCTAGGTGACAGCTAACTCTGGTTAGGTGTTAGGTGGTTGTGGTTCATTGACAAGTGCTGTATTCCACTTGCAGCCTAGTTTGTCTCCTCAATGCATTTTCCTATCTTCAAACCAATACTGTTTATGAAGACTCCCTGCCCCTGCTTCGTCTCAGTGAAGCCTTTAAATGAGGTTCAAGGTGTGAAGTGCATTCACATGGGACATGTTCTGTCTCTGACCATAGAGGATTCTAGTACTGGGGAGAGCTGTACCCTCATTGGAAAAAATGCAGTAACTTTGCTACTGAGCACTCAAAATCTGTTGAATTCTACCTAAAATAATCTTGTGTTTCATACATTTTTTTATAACCTTGACAGGCCCCTTTCAACCCAGGCTATCCTATGGTTTTATGATTCTCTGTTTTCTTAGGTAGCTTCTGTCTCTTGGTCCCTTCTGATCCTGAGATGGTGATCGTTCTTATAGGCTGCTGGTCATGTGCCAGGACAGACATTTAAAAAAATGCAAAAACACACAAAGGAATTTAATTCCATCCCACAGGAATGACTGTACTATGCTAGTCATTGTTTTGAAGCATGTTTTAGAAACTTCTAATGACAGCACTGGGATTATATAGTTAATTGTGGAGCAACCATTTTTACAATTTGTGTTTTACCCCACATGGAAAGCTATAATTTACTCCATGTAATTAGGTTAGGTTTAATTTTGGCAAGACACAGGCCAGCATTATCCTGTGTAATATACTGTAATCCTCACGTTAGGTAGGGTGCCAAGTATTCAGTTTGTTTTGGGAGCCAACAAAATTGCCACTTGTCCAGGGTTGTTCTTGGACTGAATTGTGAAAGTGGTAACATTTTGCTACTAAAACCAGCTTATTATTGGTCTGACAATGACCTAGGGATATATGTATCATTCATTGAATGTTACGAAGAAGGTAAATGGCACTTCATTAATAAAATTATGTATTTAACAGCATATGGGGACAATGCTGCAAGTCTTGGTATCATCAGACACCAAGGCTATCTTTCATTGACCCCAAAATTTCAATTTCTTTACTTTATTGTCATGCTGTAAAGTGTAGTGGTCAGAGAGATTACACCACTTCCATATTGCTGTTACACAACTGTGTATCAGTTTGCTTATAAAAGATAAAACTAGTTTAAAAAGCTAAAAATTATTTTTTCTCTCTACTCTTTCAAATGCTTTTTTTTTTACTTTCTGACTTAATGGTTTACCTAACCTTTAGAAAGTCTATTTATCAAAAGAGATTTGAGTATAAAGTTGTGGGATCGTGACTGATGTGGGGCTGACTGCTGCCAATGGCATATTAAAATTTGTATTTATTACATATATGGGCTGTTTTCTGAAGTAGTTCTCTTCTGGAATAAGAGAGGAAGGATTCCCTAACAACATCTTTGCCCCACTGAACATAATTAACATCTTAGACTGTTATATACTCTGCAACGGCCAATTAAAAGTTATCATCCTCTCTTGATGTCCTAGTGCTTCTACAAGTTACAGATGCTGTTATTTCTTGAAATCAAAGTTAAACTGTAATAGCCTATTGACCTATCCTGATGAGGTGTGATTTTTCACCTCAAGCAAACACACTTTTCCCATTAAAGATGTTGAGCAGCAGTCCTCTCTGAGATTTTGCTTCATTTGGTAATTGTCATAGGATGTTTAATTTTCTTCCATAGGAGATATTTTTACTTTTCTACCAGAAGACTATGAAATATGTAAGCCCATAAGGAATGTTTCAATAGTTTTCATTCTGGGGTGGAAGAAACAGCTGGATCCACATTCCTGGCTGTAAATCCCAGTATTGCAATTCCCAGTTCATTGTGATGGATTGGGTAATTCCACACTAAGGAATTATCTCAGTGTTTGGAAGGCACAGGACTGTACAATTGATTATTTTTGTTTGATTATAAATGCCATCGAAAAATAATGCCTGTGCTCAGTCACTGACCTGTGTGACCTCTCTTTTCCTTCCAGCCTCTCTGAAATCTCTTTGTGCTGGCCTATTTTGGCCGTGTGAATTTTCAGGGAGATGGAACACATATCAGTGATGTTTCTACACATTTTGGTGAAGAAAATAATAAACATCAATCAGTGTTAGTAGGGAAGGGAGTGATAGAAGTATAATTTTATGGGGGACAGCAGCTGTGTAGTGGTTAAAATAGACAGCTGGGAGCCAGGTCTTATCAGTTTATCCTTGGCTCTGCTGTAATCTTCCTCTTATCATCAACCTTGCATTGGTCCTTTTAGTGGCATGCCTCCCTCCCCCAACCCTAAGCAATTTAGGATTGTTGAAGATGGAATTTTGGCCTGTATTTTTGGGTGGAGTGTCCATACCACCTCATTTTCAGCACCCACTCTACATAGCCATCTCTTCCTCAGTCAGGGAAGAGAGGTAGGTGTCACCTTGACTTTCTTTTTGTTCTCTGGACTTGGGCACTAGAGTTAGTGCCCAAAGTGAGGACTGTTTAAGCTTATTTATCAGATAACACTAAAAATCACAGAATTCTTCCCAGTGTTTATAAAGTTCCTGTAAGTAATTAGTGATTTATTCTTACAAATAATAATTGCAGTTAAATGGTTATAATTCAAAAAGGTCGATTGGTGTTATAAGTAAGGATTTTTCTTCTCAACTCTATTATAAAGTGCAAGATGCTATCATTCCCCCACCACGCCAAAATGGGTGGATGCTAAACATATGTTTTTCAAGGAACTTTAATATGTGTGACATCCACTCTGTGCCTGCACTACATAGGCAGTAAACTCTTAAAACAGGGTTTGTCTTCTGTGCTATCTGTGAACAACCTCTAATATACTGGAACCCTGTCTCTAAGAAAGCCTTGATGCTAACATTAAAAAATACTGGGAAATATTACCAATTTGTTCTAGGCCTGGAACAGCTGGCTGGTAATTGCTGTCTTTTGGGGGCTGCTATTTCATGCTCAGAAAGTGCTGGTGACAAGGCAGAAGCCTAACCACTCATCTTGTTCTCTGATTTCTTCTCCCTTTCATCCTCGGCAGTAGCAGATCAAGACTGTGACCGCAGACTGGTGCCTGTGGTACAGAGCTCTCGGGGCTGCTGTCTGTGTGTGCTGGAGCATGCTGATAAAAAAGCAACCCCAACAACAACAACAAAGGAGGAAGGATTGTTTTCTTGCCCCTTATGGAATGGAGACCTGAAGTGAGGCGGGAGGTCCTGGTGTCTGGAGGAGTCAGCATGGCGGAAGGGCTGTGATTGCCTTTGTAATGTAATTGTTGTAATGGCAGGCCAGGGAATTGCAGTGGTTGAGTGAAAAACTCCAGCTGTTTCTCCTTGTGGTTCTTTGTGTGGTTGCAGCAGGAGCTGGAGCATCCCCATGTGCAAATGGAGCCACGACTGCGAATGTGTCTTGGATGATTTTGTGAGCTCTGTGGGCAGCAATAGACCACAAGGAGCAAGGAAGAGCTGCGCTTCCAGAAAGGCTTCTCCCTCCACAGCATTGTGGAAAGTGGCTGGGGAAGGAGGGAAGGAAGGTTTTAAAGTAGGTGCAGATCTGAACCAGATACAGAGTCATGGGCACAGAGAAGGGGAGGAGAGAACTGAGTGTAGTAGGCACAGGTCATATCCTGCATGAGCTCAGAAGAACTCCAGAATTCCTCTGTATGACTACAGCCAGAAGAGAATATTTCTCAATATTCAAGGACTCCTTTTCCACTAATATCCTTTTCTATTGTGTGGTTTTTTTTCTTATCAATCATACCATACTCCAGGAGTTACTAGACGAGTAACGAGCCGACTATGGCAAATGGAATTGTAAAATCTATATTCAGCCATAGATAGATCATTATAATTTTGCATGTTCTAAAGTTTGAGGCTGGAAATCTGCCTGGCAGAAAAGGAGCTGGGAGTGTTGGCTAAGAGCCAGCTGAGCATGATCCAGTATGTGCCCTGGTGGCCAAGAAGACCAGTGGGATCCTGGCCTGGGTCAGCAGTGGTGTGGCCAGCAGGACCAGAGCACTGATTGTCTCCCTGTGCTAGGCACTGGTGAGGCCACATCTCTGTGTTCATTTTTGGTCCCATCACTGCAGGAAGGACATTGAGGGGCTGGAACATGTCCAGAGAAGGGCAGGCCAGTGTTTGGAGTACATCTCAACGAGGAGCAGCTGAGGGAGCTGGGGGTGTTTAAACAAAAAGAGGCTCAGGGATGACCTTCTTGGTCTCTACAACCCCTGTGACAGGAGGATGCAGCCAGATGGGGCTCTTCTTCCAGGTAACAAGGTCAGGATGAGAGGAAATGGCCTCAAGTTGCACAAGGGGAGGTTTAGATTGGGTATTAGGAGATACTTCTTCATGGAAAGGTTTGTCAGGCATTGGAACAAGCTGCCCAGGGAAGTGGTTGAATCACCATCCCTGGAGATATTTAAAAGACATGTGGATGTGGCCCTTAGGGACATGGTTTAGAGGGACTTGGCAGTGTTAGGTTTGTAGTTGGAATCAATCATCCTATGATTCTGTGAAATAGAGCTTCTTTCTCTTCCACCAAGTGACTATTCCATAGTCAAGCAGATGCCCCTCTTGGGAAGCTTTCACATATGTTCAATTTAAAGGCTTTCATTTTTTTATCTCAGTTTTTTATGTATTAATCCCTTTATACCCTTAAAATACCCTATTTTTCTGAAGTTCCACCTCTCCACATTTACCTCTCTAAGGAAATATGTGATCCCTTTCCATACCAAAGTTTTTAAATCAAGCCCAAGCAATAAACCACGGCATTCTTTATGCAAGAGTACAGAACAGGGATATGTCCATATTGGTCTCCCAGCAGAGATTGCAGGATTGAGGAGGAATTGGTAGTAAAAGATATAGACCAGGTGCTAGTAGCAGCTTATGGCCAGCAGTGAAATATTCTCTCTGGGCTGCTGAAAGTCTCAGTGGAAGTAGGTTTGGTTTGTCTGTGCTGTTGGAGCTTGATTGGTACCAGCCTGTAAAATAAACCAGTTTTCATAAGTCTGTGCTACCCCATAGTCCCCCTTTTTCTCATTCTGTGGAAGAGAGTTAAGTCTTCCTTGGTCTCAAAGCTGTCATCTCTGATTATGTTCACCTGTTGTTGAAATGTGGGATGCAGCAATAACCACCAATTCAGAGCTTTGTCACTGACAGGTAATACAATGGGCCTGCACATCATCTCAGCTCAGAAATGTGAGTTACTGATGCAGCTCTGGATAGAAGCCTCATTTCTTCATTACCTAGCCAGGGCTTTTGTCTGCTGTCTGTGGAATCTCTCCAGTGTTTCAGGAGGCAGATGGCCTGCAAATGTTCCTTTTGCAAAGCATCCTGCTTGCAAGAGATTCCCTGGGCCTGAAGTGCAATCCGTGAAAATTTTTGCATGGAAATTCTCATGAAAATGGCCAGAGCTGAAAATACCAAAATAAACCACCAACACGTACTTTTTTTTTATTTTTATTGTCAGGAAATTCCAGTTTTAATACCTCTGGTTATTTTTGGCCCAACTGCAGCTGAAGGCAATAGGTAGTAAAGTCTCCAGTGCCTGTCTCAGAGGGAAATTCTTTGCCAGTAACCTTTTACTTCACGTTGGTTTTATTGTGGATTCTTTGGTTGTAGTTTGGCGGTGTTTGTTTTTGTTTTTGTTTTGTTTTGTTTTTTATTGGGGGGGAGATTGGGGGTTAGTTTTGGTTGTTTTGGGTGTTTTTTTTGGGGGGGTGGTTGGTTGGTTGGTTTGTTTTTTGAGAAAAGCAGAGTGTTCCTTGACTATACACTCCTCTGAGTGGGTTCCTGCTTTCCTCTCTTGAGGGATTTTCTCTGACTGGACCCAAGGAGAGGGGTTTCCTCCATGAGGTCTTTTTTATCCAAATATTCCTGATACCTTTGCTTTCACTGAACTCTTCCAAATAAACTAAACAGATTTCCTGTCTTTTCATAGCATCAGCACAGTTAATACAGTAGGTGACACTGTTAATACAGGTAGGTTAAGGAATGGTGAGCATGAGATGGAGGGTTAATGGAGGATCTACAAAATCATTCGAAATAGTATCTAATATTTGTGCCAGGTTTGTGTCAATGGGATGAGTTCATTGGAGTTTGGTCATGTCTGCCTCTGGCAGGAGAGTTCAGAGTGAACACTTGCTAAATTAGACCTCAATGATGGTAAAAAAGATTCTGAATTAGTCAAAGTGAAGACTTTGCATCTTAATTATTTCAAGTCACCCTTGGGATTCACCTGGGTCCTGCAGTCATAGTTCAGGCCTCACAAAAAACATAAAACAAGCTGAAAAATCACAAAAACTTGAAAATTAGTGTATTGCTCCTCTTTACCCAAGATTTGAGTGTATTTGCACAGAGTTCTTCAGAATCACAGATGTTAAGAGCTGTTATTTAGTAACAAAAAAACCCTGTGTTTTAAAGTAGTGACTTCAAGGTCAAGATCATGTTCAAGGTCCTCCATAAACATCCCAAATATCACAAGATGAGCAATAAAAGCCAGTCAGCTGGCAGTGGTAGCTCTCAGAGGGTGTTTGTGCTAGCCAGTGGGTTGGGCTGTTTTTCCCTGCCCATTGAGGGTTAATACCAGCCAATTCTAATGAAACCTGGAGTGTTAATTAAAATCCCCACATTAAGGAGATCTGGGGAAAGTGCCTTAATCCGGTAATATCCCAGAGATAAAGTTGTTGCTGCCTTCCTACACATGTACGTCATAGACCATTCGTCTGGGCATCAGATAAACCAGTTGGGATAGCAGAAGACTCCCTAAAACAAAGTACAGAGGGATTCCTGCTTTGTGTTTCCCTTTAAATTCCAGCAAGTATTACAGGAAAACCTGAATGCCTCTGAGATAAACTGCAGAGACCTACTTTTTAAGATTGCACTTGCTTTTGGGTGTGTTTATCCGCCATCTACTGCACCTTCAAGGCTGCTGAAAATGAAGTCCAGTCTTTCCCTGTTTGAAGTTTATGGTCTAAGTTTTCCTGGTTAGGCTCAACAGAACAAATTCTGATACAACTCCTAGAAAGGCCCAAGATCCACCTCCCACAAGCAACCTGAGTTTGATCACTCCCTAGAATTCTGCAGCAGTCAAGGACATTGGGGAGCAAATATGATGTGCAAGTACGATGTGTCTGGGTAAACGCGAGAGTCAGCTCGTACAGCTGGAGTTCAGAGAGATTTCTTTCATTCATCCATGGGAGAAGGAGAAGGCCTCATTAGAATTGTTCAAGGCTGACTGGATTACATCACTTTCCCCCTCATTTCACTCCCTCCCCACTTGCCTCCCTCCTTTTATTTACACCCCTTGTTCAGCAGCGGTGTGGAGTGGGGGCTGCCCTAATGATGGATGCTGATCGCTTCATTCCCCACTGCCCCCCCAGCACCTCCCCCAGTGCTTTGAAGTGTGCTCAGGTCTCAGGCTCCAGTTCAGAGGTCACTTTGTTTATTTATGCAAAGCTGGCTCATCTGTGAAATGGGGCTTTCAAGGCCTCTGACATCAAAGACTCCAAAGCTGGTCCCATCAAGTCAGAGCAGGGACAGGCCTTGCGTTATAGCAAATTGAAGCAACTTTGTGAATCATGGGGAAATATGATGGCTAGATTTTTGCTCCAAAAATTGGGCTGTTGTTTTGACTTGTGGTTCGATGCTCAGCACATGATATTGGCCTGAAAACCAGTCATACCCTTTTGGCTAAAACATGAAGTCTTCATGGAGAGCCTGTGGGTAAATAAAATTTGATCCTGACTCAGTAATAATCTGAATATTTCTCATCAGTTGCTCTCAGAGATGGATTGTTATGCAGAATTTTCCATGTGCTTTAACTTTTAAGAGGGAATGGAACAATTCTGCTATGGTAATAAACAGTAACCATATCCCACTGATGTGGCAGTATTTGTCCCATAGGCTCCTCAGTGGGCTTTGCTAGTTGATGGAGTTACAGACAGAAATCCCTTTTCTGCAGAAATCCAGCCTGCTTTGGGACACCACACTCTTCCCCAGCACCACCAGCATCTCAGTGCTGTGGCATCTCAGACATAAAAGCCAGCTTGGAATGAGATCCTGAGGCAAGGGAGAGGCAATGGTTGGAGAACAGCTGAGGATGATGCCACTGGGGTGACATTCCTGAAGAGTGGGCTGATGCCTCTGTCTGTCCTGGCCCTGTTTTGCATGGCCATGTGCAATATTTGGAGGGGAAGGCCCTACACGAGCTTGTCCCATGTCTCCAAATCTGTCACCTGACACGATAATGGAACCTTGGCCTTCAGGTTTCTTGACCGGCCAGCATGCTCTGTAACACCATGGAGCCAAATTGTACATTAAGAACACCTAAATCATGTGTATGTTTTCTTAGCATCAGATACTCGTGACATAAAATTAGTCAGTGATTGCTTTTCAAGGCAGGTTTTCCACTTCATATTCCAACTGGCTGCTATCCTTAGCGTGTGATACTGTCCAAGAAGTCCAGTGCAGGATGACCTTCCAATAGAGGTCACAGGAAAGGGAGCTTGGAGGATACTTCAGCAGTTCGTCCTTCTTAGCACTGCCTCTCATGGTAATCTGCTGGCAGCAAATTTGGCAGTGCTGCATAGCTGGTCCCTGCTGCCCTTTGACTGCAGGCTGATTTTTCTGTATGTACTTATCACCCCGAGCTGCCCACCTCGGTGGGGAGCTGACAAGAGCATGAAAAAGCAATCGGCTTATTAGGTCATTTCTTGAATATAGCTAAGACTCGTGATCTCTGCTACTAACTCACCATTTTGTGTGCTGCTCCTGTTTGTCTGAATGTGGCTTCTTTCCCCAGGTCCTCTCTCTGTCTAAGAAGAATACTGCCAGGCCAGTTGTGTGTGTGACAGTTGGAGTGAAATGCAAACAGCAAGCCTTCAGCTCTGACACTATTAACCAGGCTTCAGACTGCAGGTTTGGGCTGAACCAGATGCCTCTGAACTTTCAGGAAATGTAGCTTTGCTTTCAGCATCACAAAGCCCTGTAAAACACTATAGAAGTGTTTGTCTACCCTTGGACACAACTTGATATTAAAATTGAAAAAATAAGAAAGTTCTTCAAAGCAGGGAGAAACAAACTCCATGTAGCCACAGTACTGACTTTGGTTGAGGCAGGTGGAAGTCAAATATTGATGATGTCTGGATTAGACAGGGGCCTTCCATCCTCAGGGTGTTCCTAAATTATCTCTCTCCCAAAGTAAGAAAGCAGCTCTTTTTTGTTCTTTGCAAAGATCTTAAGACACTCACCCAAGGTGCAAGAGGGGAGATTCAAATCCCTCTCTGAATGCAGCAGAAGAAATACCTGACCCTGTGTCACTCACATCACAGATTAGCACTTTATATCTCTGGCTACTCTACTGCCTCACTCAGACTTTTTGAGTTCTACTGGAGACTCAGGGGCTTCAGGGAATCTTCCCCAAATAAGCTCCATCCAGTTTCTGGCTGTCATGAATCAGCTCTCTGGTACAGCTGTCGAGTGTGAGTTTGTTCTGATACAAGGAAGGTAGGAGCCCAGTTCACTGCACATTGCAGCTGGAAGGGTCTGCTGTAACATCCCTCACCCCATGAGCAGCTCTGGGGATGGGAGTTTCCATGTTTATGGCATTTCCCCACCTCAAGACTTCTGTTATTGTTGCTAATGTTACCACGTTCCCAACACATGTGAAGTGAGTTCCAGCATATCTAAACCAATGTGTCTAAATGCACGCAGTTACTGATTTTAGTCATACTGAAATGTGGCTGATTACTTCAGTCCTCCACCAAATCATCTATTCCTCCAGAGTTACCCCTTACTCCTCCACCAAATCATCTCTTCCATTGGCTCAGCATGGTGGTATAAATTATCCTGACCTCTCTCCCCAAAAATGTTGTTTTTCTGGGTTTGGTAGTTGACTCCACAGGTTTGCGATTTGTTGGGATAACAACTGAGGATGCATCTTCAAAGGATCAAACGAATTCAGAGCAATTTTCCATACATCAAAAGCTTGGCAGCAAGTCAAGAGGTGCCGAGTCCACAGTCAGTGGTTGTGTGTTGCAGGAGGAGGGCACAGGGCTGACTTTCTGTAATATGAGGTAGTGGGCAAGGGAGATACTCTGCTCTTTGCACACCAAACTCAGCAGGATTAAGGTATAATTGGCAGAACATTACCACTTAAATATCATAACCACTTTTATGATATTCAGCAGTTAACAATGGACAGGAACACCCCCCCATCTCTGACCACAATTTTTCCTCTCCATTACAATATATTTTTCTAAATGTGCTGAGGGATTTATTATGTTCTCTTGTTAGACAGCATCCAAGAGTTCATTTGTGACACTACGGATATTTATGGGTAAAACTGTACAAGTGCCAGGAGATAGTTAATTTGGTATTTTGACTGAAAGGAGACAACGTCCTATGCAAGCCATCATGTATAATATGTATTTTTGTATTCCCTGCTTTTGGTTTGCCAAGGTTGTAAAAATAAACTTGCAAAGTGCAGCTCAGGAGGCACTGGCCTCCTCTGTAGCACAGGCTGCAGGCAGAGCCAGGGTGCTGCATGGCACTCGGGCTCTGTGTGAGACTGGTGTTTCCTGAGTGGGCTCTGTTTCACCCTGCTGCCCATGGTTTGGGCTGGGAGGTGGCTGGGGCACCCAGGAAAGGCTCAAGGTGTCCAACCATGGACAGAGAGGGTGGCAGGAGGTGGGATGGGGCAGTCAGCTGGAGGAGCTGCTGAGCTTTGAGCATGGCACTGCTGCCCACAGTTTTCTTTTCCCCTGGAAGTGACAGCTGTACATAGCTGTACATGTACGTTTCCAGGAGAAACTGTGCTGAAGTAGCCAGAAGGAGAAGAGAAAAATCTCTCAGGGTCAAGGGGGGACAAACTCATGTAGCATTGCAGCCTCTCTGTTTAAGGGACAGGGCTAATGAGAGCAGAGCATCTGTTGGCATGTAATGCCCTGTGCTGGAGAGATGGGATGGTTTTCCAAAATAGCAGAACCTGGGGTGAGGATAGGTTAAGGACACATTCTTCTCTCTCAAAGACTGCATACAAATTTACCCACTAAATACTGTCTTAAGGACAACCCAACTTGTAAAAAAAACAACTGTAAAAAGAAGTTTTACTATTTGTACCTCTTGGAGGGACCATGCCTATATATAAGTTGAAATAATTTTTTTCTCTCTGTTGCAGAGATTGCAGAAATAATTGTCCTGTCTTTTGCTCACAAGACCCTTTTCTTATGAGTTTCAGGAGTTGGATATTTGGAGGGATTCCTTCCTTAAGTTAGATATTTCCACTTCTCTTTATTTCTTTGGGATTTTACACCATTTTGTTCCTTATTGAGGCAAACTTTTTCCCAACCTTCACCTGGCCTGTCTCTGAAAATCAAATTCCACCCACCTCAGTTCATTTTAGGTAGGAGCTAAGGAGCTCTTGGTTGAGATTTTTACTTCAAATCCAGCTGCACTCTGGGGCTGTGCCACCTTTTAAAGCACAGATGTCACCTTAGAAGAGAATGTATTTTACTGCACCATCATGTGAGGGTGCCCAGAGTGCCTCAGGTGACCTCCCTCCTGGTGTGAGCCATTGCTCCATCAGAGGCTGCTCAGAGCTGAGCACTCGTGCAGTGGAGGTCAAGCTGGAGGAGGAAAAACTCTCATATCTGGGTGCTGCATTTGTGTGAGGCCACCAGA
This sequence comes from Taeniopygia guttata, assembly GCF_048771995.1. Classification (NCBI taxonomy): domain Eukaryota; kingdom Metazoa; phylum Chordata; class Aves; order Passeriformes; family Estrildidae; genus Taeniopygia; species Taeniopygia guttata. Next base: position 6,313,856 of record NC_133028.1, read on the forward strand.
ATCACCCAGATTGTAAAAGGAGGCTCAGGGTACTCTCCTGCCCCCTTGGCCCTCCTGGAGACCTCACAGATGGCCATATCACTGTGGCAATTTGAGGTGGGGGCTGCTGGAGAGATGGGGGTTTCACCTCGTAGGGATTTCTGTTTCTCCAGGGCAGAGCTGAGATTTTGGTGCTGCTGTGTGGTAGTGATACAGACAACAAGAGTGATGGGGGACAAAGTGGTGTGTTGATGTAGGTGGATGGGTGGTCTTAATTAAAAGGAAAAACAAGCAGCTTTTCAAATCAATATTGGTTTTGCCAGCCATAAATCTGCATTCAGTATCCCTTTGAGAGCTCATTTGACTCCAGACCTGCTTGCTTTTCTGATTTTGTATGGAAGCTGAAGGGTGAATTAGTGGCCACAATCATACTGCTTATGCTCTCTATGACTGATCACATAAGTCTTCCCTGGGTTTAATTTTTTAACCTTTCCGAGGTTTAATTATCTTTAGTTTTGATTTATGCCATTATTTGCATAGATGGTACCACAGATCACTCCTCCTAGGGAACAGCAACCTGTAAACATAGACAGAGAGGCTTTTGTCAGCTATTAATGGCAACATTGATTAAACTCCCATTGATTTGGTAGCCTGCTGAAAAACCCATAAAGCAGAAAATGGAGTAGTTCATTAAACTGGCCAGGCTGTCGGTGCCAGGATGTGGATGCCTACTGTATGTTGAGTTTGCTGCAGCTGCATGGTGTCTCCAGCAGGAAATGCAAACTCCTGTTGTCGTCCTGCTGTGCTGCAGGAGACCTTTTTAACATCTACCCTTTCCTTTCCTGTACAGATGATGCCAGCTCAGGAAAGGACAGCCAGGTGCCTGAAGGCTCCAATGGAGAATATGAAGATCATTCTGGGAAGCAGTGGGGTAAGGAGCAGTGTGTGTTTTGTGGTTTTCCTCGGCCCTTGGTTCAGTGCTGTTCCCGTTTCTCAGTTGCTGAAGGAGAGGAAAGGCAGAGCGACTGGAGTGAGTTCTCCCTACATCTGGTCAAATAATAAACAGAGTGTCAGCTGAATGTGCTGGTGTGAATGGATCCCATCCAAGGGTCCTGCAAAATGCAGCCTGTGGTCGGCCCTAGGGTCCCCTGCCATTTACCCCAGCATGGTCCTCCCTTGTATTTGTTTTTCTGGGCAGTGACTTCTCTTTTGCATGTGCAGCTCTTACAGCTTTCATAGACTCCCTATAAAAAGCATATTGACTTTTACAGCAATATTTCCAAAAGTCTTCAGTGCCAACATAACATTGCTCCCACTGAGGGCAAATGGGAGGTCTGACTTCACTTCAGGAGAATTAGCACTAAGCCAAGATGAGTATTTTTTAAGATCACCCTCTCTTTCAGACACCTGCCTGAGCTTCTCCAAGCCATGGACTGTTCAGGATATGATTTTGTAGCTGTTGCAGAGCTTGGGGAGCTGCTAAAATCTCACTTGGAACAGGCTCTGAATCACTGTAAAACTTGCAGGCCCAGTTTGGTCCAAGCACTCCTCAAAGGACAATAAGTTGTCAGGCTGATGCCAAACAGCTTTTGGCCAATACTGACAGGAGTTTGATGTGAGTTTATGAGCCCAGGAGATGAAACACAGCATTTCATTTTGCTTGTGCAGTACATCTCTCTCTTTAATTTTATAACACAGTGATGGCTTTGTACCACATTTGTGGCCAGGGAGAACCTCACAGTAGTGGTAGGGGTGGAACCTGACAAGCTTTTGCTGTGTGGGTCCCCACCACTTAAGCTGAGACCAGTTTTCTTCAGCAGCTGGCAAACAGGGATGTGGTGTGCTGTGGTTTAGTCCAGGCTACACTTGAAGTACATATTTATTTCAGACTGAGCTTGTTTGGGGAGAGAAAGGTAACCTCCACTCATTCTGGAGAGGGATGACAACATTTCAGAGCTGGAGGAACGGTGTCTTAGATAAACTACAGGTCAGGAGTACTTCAGGAGGGGTTCAGCAGCTAGTGCAAAGCTGCCATCTATCCACTTTTGATTACCATTGTGCTTCTGGTAGAGCTGCTGGATGATGGATCAATACAACAATACAACAATAATATTATGAAGAAAAGATGTAAGCCCTACTAAAATTATTAGGCATTGACAATCTTGTATCAGATTGTGTCTTACTCTGTGCTGCCCTGGCCCAGTCCATTGTGCTGCAGAGTGTTCTTGAACCTCTGCTTTTCTTCTTTTCATCCCTCCTGTCTCCTTTCCTCTCTCCTCAAGCAGAGAAATGCCTGGGGCTGGCCTTGCACCCACCCAGCCCTTTCCATCCAGCACTGTTCACCAGTAAATTGCTGGTGTGAGCTGGTGTGCAGGGAGGGTCAGTGTGTGTCTGCAGGTCTCTGGAGGATGATGGGTGAAGAAGCAGTTTGTGTTCTCACAGTTCTGGGCCCTTGGAAAAGTGTGAGAGGATAAGCATGGTGAAAAAAAAGCTACACTTTACTTTCCATCTGCCGTCATAGAACGGTATCTCTGAGGAGGGCTATTTTGGCACTTTTTTTTGTAATTATCATAAAAGCTGGAAGTGGTAGTGACTGTCACTATGTGGGAGTAATGGTGGTGCATCACAGCAGACAACATTTTTCAGATAATCACTTCACTTTGTGTGAGCAATGTCTGACAGGAGCCTCAGGGACTGATCCATGCCTCACAAGATGTCCCTCAGGGAGAGGACACCACTGAATTCCTTCACAAGTCTTTGTGCTGACAGGCTTCCATTGCATTTAATTTTCATTAGCTTTGAATAAATCTTCATGGTAAGCAGCATTTCAGCCAGGAACCCGTACACGACACTGTCTCTTTGTCCCCATCCACTTGTGTTTTCCCTTGCTCTTGAGTGGGACATAATTTATACTGTACAAATGTGTGGTCATGTTTATGAAGCAAATGCCAAGTGATGTGGAGGAGAACAAGCATGTGAATAACACAGAGGCACTTTGTAATTGCCTTTGCTGGCACTCCAACAAGCAAAACTTCTGTAAATGGAACAGATTTGGGGACAGACATTTAGCATCAACTCAAAGGAGACCTTTTCTGCCTGTCTCTCACAGTGCTGCTTCTCTTCTTTCTCCTTTGTGCTTGCTGGGTCTCTTTTTCTCTCTAATGTGTGTCTCTCTCTCTTTCTCCTTTTTTTGTTAACTGGCTTTTCTAAACTTGTCCAATTCAGGCTTTTGTCAAGGAAACATTCAGGACTGTGTAAATGGGATCTGGTTTCAGCATATTGCACACAGCCTGGAGTAGCTTTTGAGACCACATAATCACTTAACCTTTTTTAAACAGAAAGAGAAAGAAAGAAAGGCTGAAAGATCCAAAGAAGTGTAGCTTTACCTGTAGTTTAGTATGTATTTGGGCAACCATGTGCGAGGAGTGAATGCAGAATTCCACACAGACTCATGGGAGTCACAGTAGGAGGAAAACCAGAAATGTTAAAGACCTGCCCTTTTTTTGGGTGGAAAGAGTTTCTGTCTTAAAATGCCCTTACTGAGCAGGGATGCCAGCAAGTCCTTCTGAGAGTTCAGTCATTAACTTGACTTTTCAATCTGCTGGGGAAGTGTGACTGTCCTGCCTCCAAGCTGCCTTTTGGTATGTTAGTCCCAGCTCAGGAACCCTGTCCATGAGGATCTCCCCTCTACTTAGACCTGGAGTTCCTGGCCTCAGAGTAAATTACTGCCATATTACAGAGTAACTGTTCAGACCCATTGCATGGCTGATTCCTGACCTCTCCATGAGCCTTGCGGACATTTTCTGAATTTCCACAGTGACAGCCCTTATCAGCACTTCTCCCTCTGCTCAGATGAAAATTTGGGATGTCGTTGCCCACAGTGTGCAGCTCTGACGGGGCTCATTGTCAGGGAAGGGGATTGTGTCTGCTGTGAGGGGGCCTCCTGCAGCAGACCCCCAAACCCCAGCAATGCAGGCACCACGACCTGTGGAGGGGTCAGTATGTCGCACTTGCTGCTCAGCTGTCACGGCAAAGACTTCCAGTGCCGGAGTTACTCCGGTTCATTGGATTACACATGAAAGCCTCTGCATGGAGAGCAAAGCATTTCTGAGCAGGAGTTTGGAATAACATGAAATGGCTGGGACCCAAAAGGACAGCCAAGGGGGGCAAGGGAAGGCTGTGGAGACAGATGGTTCCCCCTGCAGAAAAGAACTCTGTGGAGAGGGTTATGCTGGAGGGTGTCCTTTTCCAGAGGGAGGGATGTTAGCCAAGGCTGCAGGGGGATGAGGGCTAAGGGGTATGCTCACAAACCTCAGAGGGCAATGGCTACTATTCCCCAGTGCTTGGAGATAGGAAGCTGCAGACCAGCCTCTTCCATTCAGGAAAGCTCCACTATAATGCACATCCCAGAGCTTCTGGCCCTCAGCCCTGGGCAGCAGGGCTGGCTGTCAAGTAGGAAGTTCCACTAGGCCATCCTGTAGCTAGCCAGGGAATCCCTAGAAATGCTTAAAAAGCATGTAGATGTGCTGCTTAGGGACATGGTTTAGTGGTGGAGCTGGCAGTGTTAGATTAATGGTTGAACTCAATAATCTTAGAGGTTTTTTCCGACTTTTACAGTTCTATGATGGACTTAGTTAGAAGTGCCCCTGGACTGGCATAGTTAAAGTAACTGTGAGAAATTTATTATTACTTTTAAATTCTTCATTAAATTTCAGATTTTGCCAGGTGAGGGCCTTGCATTTCTCTTAAGTTTCTTGTCTCTGCACTCTTAGAAATACTGGTGATTTCTTTGCTAAGACAAGATGACCCACGCTTCTATCCACCAGCAGCTATTGCTTCAGATTCCCAAGTTTTGGGATGGACTGGCATGAGGTATCCTCTAATAATAAGCTCATAAAGCTTTTTGGGTCTTTCCATTTCTTTTTTCACTTCTTTGGACCATTCAACATGAATGTTTTGTAAATTGGAGCTGAATGAATTGCATACACTTAAGTTCAGACCAATGTACAAAAGTCTGTCACACTTCTAAGACTTTCCTATGTATGTAAAAGATGCTGACTATTCTTAAGTCCCTATAAAGCCACTGAGAACTAAGAGGCAAAACATCTTCAGGAAATTAAGCTTCATGTGACAAGCAAAAAATTGAGAAAATGGTCAGCATGACAGGAATCTCAGTTTTTTCCTTTGGTCTTGGCCAAGGAGTTTGTGGAATATGGTAACAATTACAGTGTGATTATGGGGCCGCATTTTGCCTTCAGCTGCAATAGCGTGATTTTGGTATTATTTTGTGAGATGGTCTGGTGCAATTGCCTTACAGACACAGAAATTCTGGGACTGTGCTATGCAGAAGGTTAATGCAGTGGCCAGAGAATCCAACTGACATTCAAATGCATTGGGGTGGTTGGTGAATCCCTTCTAAGGAAAACAGTTTGAGCTGATATGAGGGAGAGTGATACACTGGTATGTATGGCTCTGCCTCTCAAGCAAATCTGACCAAAACCTTAAAAAGTTTCCTTCTCTGCTCATGTCCCATGCTCACCACAGTCCATTCTGATGCCTTTTGCAGCCCGGCCCAGGTTCACTCAGCCTGCCAAGATGAGACGGAGAGTGATCGCCCGCCCCGTGGGCAGCTCCATCCGCCTCAAGTGCGTGGCCAGCGGCAACCCCAGGCCTGACATCACGTGGCTGAAGGACAACAAGCCCCTCACTCCCCAGGAGATTGGGGAGAACAAGAAGAAGAAATGGACGTTGAACCTGAAGAACCTGAAGCCAGAGGACAGCGGGAAGTACACCTGCCGGGTGTTCAACAAAGTTGGAGAAATCAACGCAACGTACAAAGTTGAAGTGATCCGTAAGTGCAGCTGTGGGAGGGAGAGCAGAGAGGGGCCTTGGAGAAGGGGGCTGGCTCAGTCAGGACAGTGTGGGGTGGCAAGAGTGCAGCGTTGATGGCTGGACATGGAAATGGGGATGTGCTAAAAACATTAGAAAAAAATACTGCTGAAACTCCAGAATGAACCTGAGACCTGGGCAAGACAGAATAGCAAGAAGACAGTTTAGGAGCTGAAATGAGGACAGGTACTTGGGAAAAAATCATCCCACAGGCACCTGCGTGGTGAAAGTCATGCCCAGTTCAGTCTTCCACAAGAGAATCATTTTAAGGACAGACAGAGAATGAACAGAGAAAGTCCTTTCAAGTACCATGGGAGAGGGGGTGAAATATCTAGGATAGCCCAGATTAGTATGTCAGAATGGGTGAAACCAGTCAATTTGAAATTTAATCAAGAAGTTTCACTAGGGAAACTTGAAAACCAAGAAATCTTATGATTAGAATGACTAGCCAGACAAGGCTTTAGGGCCAGATTCTAAAAAATGTTTGGCCATCTGAAGGTCCAGGCAGGTAGAAATGAATTACCAAAAAAACCAAACCAAACCTTAAAAACGTCCACTCGGATCCTGTCTGTATCTTTAGATGCCTACATAGCTTTAAGGATTCAATCCTCAGAAGATGAGCTGTGGGGGATTACCCTTCATTGTGGTAAGGTAAATTGCTCTTCTTGCTAGATAGCTATTCTGAGTCTTGCTCTCTAATCTTCTGTTTCCCCTATTATTGCTGAGGATAATTATACTCAAATCCTTCCTAGGTTTACCAGAGAAGAGCTCTTATTCTTAAATCATTGTGCTTTGCCAATGACATCATCATAAGTTGTCATGGAAATGATTACAGAGTAGCCAACTCAAGAAAGAGAAGATGAGCTGAGTGGAGGGAAGATTGAATAGCCTTCATTAATGAGGAGCAGGGGCATGGAGAGCTATTCCCAGCCCCTTGGAAAGCATGTTGTTTGTCTGTGCATACATTTTAGCATGAGAAAGTTTATCCCAGTGTGAAAGATTGTTCTTAAAGATCTGTTCTCTGATAAGTCCTTTCCCTAGAATCACAGGAATTAAAAGCACATGTGGGAAGCTCTGTTGGGCTCTGAAGGCACAAACCTGCTGGACATCTGGGATTGATAAAGATGCAGCTGTGTGGAGACAGTAAAAACATGTGTTTACACTAAAACCAGGAGCAGAGGCAGGGAAATGAATCAAGCCCCATCCTAATGGCAGCTGTGGCATTTTCACTTCATCAAAACCAGACAGCACCAGGAACAAACCCCTTTCTGTGTCCCTGTTTATCTTGGTTTTTATCAACTTAAAGATGTATGTAACCTTTGTTTTCATTAGCTTTTGCTGGCTAGGAGTGAAAACAGTAACCAAAGCTGGAACCAGAGTCAAGGAGATAAGGGCATTAAGCAGTTTTCAGACATCTTTCTATTTTTAACATCATTCTGTGGAGCATTACAGGTTTTATTCAATTTCCTTCTTTTTTTTCCTCCCCCTGAGCCTTCACTCCTAAGTCCTGCTTATCTGAGTCTCAGTCTCCCTGGCTGTGATTGCTGCTCACAGTCCAAAGGCAAAGCCTACAGAGACTACTGTGGTATTTTTGTTTCCTAAGCACATCTTTAGAGCCCTCAATATTGAAAGTATCCCGAGTTTTTGAAAGAGGGTCCATTGTTCCTTCCTTTGACTCCAAAGTCAGTGCTGGTGGGAGCTGTTTTGTTACATGCTCAATCCAACAGTGTTTGCCATCAAAAGGAGTTGATGATTGCCAGCAGTTACCACCCACTGTGATACCATAATTTCTCCTGTGCCTAGGATAGAGGTTTGCAGTACCTCCTTGCCTGGAAACTGTGACTGATTTATCTGATCCTAACACTAAAAACGATCCAAACATTCCTCAGAATGAGGCATATATATTTCCTTTCACTTTATGTGGTGTTGACACAACCTTAGGCTTATGATCATGCTGGAAGGGATGGTCTTGTGAACGAACCAAAATATAAGGGCTCAGAGGAAAACCATCCTTTTCTCCAGGTCTGCTGCAGGTAGAAAACAACTTCCTTGTTATAAACAGGAAGATTCAGGTTGAGCATGAGAACAGACTTGCTGAAGCTTCAGACAATGGAGGAGTTGTTTGGAGAGACTGGAGAGCATCTACCATTGGAGGCTTTGGCAAGAGGCTGGTAAAATGTGTATCAGGAGAGGTTTGCAGAAATCTCAGCTTGCCTTGGGGCAGGGAGTTGAACTAGACTATGATTTTGCATCCCTCCTACACCTTTTCCCTATGTTTCTGCAACTGCAAGCTACTGAGGTTAGCAAACACCTTTGCCCATGGAGCTCCCTGTGTTTCTGTGCAGAGAGGACAAGGTCCAAGCCCATCCTGACAGGGACACACCCCGTCAACACCACGGTGGACTACGGTGGGACCACATCCTTCCAGTGCAAAGTGCGCAGCGATGTCAAACCCGTCATCCAGTGGCTGAAGAGAGTGGAGTACGGCACGGAGAGCAAGTACAACTCCACCATCGATGTCGGGGGGCAGAAGTTCGTCGTGCTGCCCACGGGGGAGGTCTGGTCCCGCCCAGATGGTTCCTACCTGAACAAACTGATGATTACTCGAGCCAAGGAGGAGGATGCAGGGATGTACATTTGCCTCGGGGCAAACACCATGGGCTACAGCTTCCGGAGTGCTTTTCTCACAGTCCTGCCAGGTGAGTTGTGACATTTCCTCCCTCTGTTATCAGTTGTCTGTGTCATGGAATTTATTAATTCAACTGTTGCCCATTGGCTCCCTGGCCCTCTGTGCTGATTTAGGCTAGCCCAGTTCTGATAAGAATGAATGGGGTACTGAATCAGCCCTGATTTAAATCAGTCCCTGTTGAAATCCTGTTGATGATATTTCCTTTTTTTCCCTTTGTGGGGAATAACCACAGAATTACAGAATGGGTTGGGTTGGAAGGGAATACTGTTGGTCATCTGGTCCAGCTTCCCTGCTCAAGCAGAGTCAATCCAGAGCACGTGGCACAGGGTTGTGTCAGGATGGTTCTGGAATATCTCCAGGGAGGGAGACTGCAAACCCTGTCTGGGCAATCTGTTCAATGCTCAGTCACTGCACAGTAAAGGAGTTCTTCCTCATGTTCAGGTAGAACTTCATGGGCATCAGTTTTTGCCCTTTCTTTGTCTCCTATTGCTCAGCATCATGGAGCAGAGCCTGGCCCATGCTCTGACACCTCCCTGCAGATACTTACAGACATTGTTGAGGCCCCTCTCAGTCATCCAGGTGACATACATTGAATTATCTACTCCTGTATGAGAGAGGAGCAAGCTGGGAAAAGATACTACAGTTGCAGATACTAAATCACTTCATGATAGGCTGCAGGATGGGAGAGGGGAACTGAATAACAGCACAGTTTGCAACCTCATTCCCTAAAATTCCTCCTTTCTCTTGCCCTTATTTATATTGCTTTTACTGGTAAAAGGAAACAATGATACAGACCCATAAAATGAGGGAAGAATAAAAACTGTCTGTGTAACAAAGAAATGAAATTAATGAGTGTGAAAACCAGAATGATTGATTAGTTAAATTTTTATCCAATGGTCCCCTGGGGCCCCTGTACACAGCTGCTGCCTTCCCTCCCCAGACCTCAGAGCTGGTGGCCACATCCAGCAGAGACTCTATCATCTGTGTTTGAGACCCACCATCCTTGCCTGGTCATTTGCTCCTTTGTCTGCTGCCTATGCAGTTCTACCCTGATAAACATTTAGGATATACTCTAACTGTAAATAAAAGTAAAAAGCAGCATGGGTGGGATATAACTCAAAGCCTCTGGGAGTTTCTGAGCTATGAGAGTCTGATCCAGCTCCCACTGAAATCAGGGGGGGACTTTCCATGGATTTAAATGGGACTGCAGTGAGGCCTTATGCCAGAACCAGAGCCTGCAGGGCTGTTGATATTGGCCGTGATGGAAAAGGAGAACCCAGCTTGCCCTAAGATGCAAAGATGTGGTTGTAAAGCCATGAGTTAAAAAAAGACCATTTTGCTTGTAAATCTACCAGATTTGACATTGACAGCTCTGAGGAAAGTGGATGAATATAAAAATACTTTCTTTTCAGCCCAGCATAGGATTTCTGCCAACCAGCATGAAGACTTCTGTTTTCATGGTCAGCTGATAGGTCAACTCTCTGTTCATGTCATGTTTTTTACAGGAGGCTGGACCAGACTTGCCTTCCAGCCTAAATTATCCTGTAATTTCCAGAGCTGGTGAATCAAAATTTCATCTACTGAGGTCAAAGTATAGGTCCTCCTAACTTCAAAGAGACCACATGGTATATATTTAACATTTCAAACTACCCATAGGATTATTTGTCAAGGAGAGAAAAAGACATTAATGTCTTAAAAAGTTTAGCTTGAAAGTTAAGTGATAGATGTTTGAATATAACCTACTGAATGATTAAGACAGCCTGTGGTTTTGGAAGTTTTCTGGGTGCCTCCCTGCAAGCTGAATTCTGTGCCTGGGTATGTTTCAGGGCATTTGATATTCCAGCTGGTAGCTATCTAGACAAGGATTTTCACAGCTCAGCTAGAATCCTACCCCAGGACTCCTTTTGGGTCTATAAATCAGGAGATCAGGCTGAAAAACTCGAGTGGCTATCCAGGAATAGCCACTGACTGCCAACTGCAGAGAGATAAAGGAGGAGGTAGTTGTGAAAGATGATGTCTAAAGCATCTTATCTCCTCCAGTAGCTAAATTTACTGCCCTTGAAAAGTCAGCAGCAGCTCCAAAGAGACTGGTGGAGCCCATTTGGGGTAGGAAGCTGGGGACACATTTCAATGCTGAAAGAAGTTTCAGTTCTCCATGGCTTGGGAACCAAGGAGGGGCCACCAGCTCCCCTACATTTTTCCCATCCTTCAGCCTTCCTCCCAACTACATAAGAACGTCAAGACAACACCTCCAAAACCCCACATTCATTCTCACTGCCATGGTGGAACACTGTTGGGTAGCTCCAGGATTGCTAGACAGGATTTCCAGGGAGTGTCTGAAGCTCTTGCAGGCAGAGCTACACCTGGCAGAGGTTGGTGGGCAGCATGCTGCAGCTCTGTGGCGACCTGATTGTGCCTCCTGGGCTGGTGACAGTGAGTTTTACTGACATGTCCTGTGCTGTGTCCTTCAGTTGGCAGCAAAGCCCATTCTGTTACAGAGTGAGAGCGTTAGGAAACTCTCTCAGGCTGGCTCTAGTGTGCATGCATTAAAGCTTGGATAAGAGAGTTATAAAATCCCCCAAAGATTCCCCTCCTGACCCCTAAACCAGAGAAAATGAGTTGCTTGTCCTTCCAGGAGCACTGAAAAGCAAAGCAGTGACCAAACACCATGTGCTGGCTTGATTTCCCCCTCGTTCCTTGGTCTGGCAGAGTTGCCAGACAGTCTGTACAACAGCCAGCCCAAGTGCGACATCTGTTTCGAATCCACTTTGCCTGCACGTAATTAACTCTTTCTGTCTCTCCCCTGCCACCATGCCCAGATCCCAAACCTCCCAGCGCACCTGTGCCCCCTTCCTCGGCCAGCAGCCTTCCCTGGCCCGTGATCATCGGCATCCCGGCCGGAGCTGTCTTCATCTTCGGGACCATCCTGCTGTGGCTGTGCCAGTCCAAGAAGAAGCCGTGCTCGCCCCCGGCCGCTGCCCCCGTGCACCGCCCGCAGCCCCGCGACCGCATCTGCGTCTCCCAGCTCCCCGACAAGGACTGCATCTCCTCCATAAACTACGAGGAATACGTGGCCCAGCAGCAGCATTTACTGTCCCAGGGGCCCGCCCTGGCCCCTGCCATGGCCTCCAAAATGTACCCAAAGATTTACACGGACATCCACACCCACACCCACTCGCACGTGGAAGGCAAAGTCCACCAGCACCAGCACATTCAGTACCAGTGCTAAGGGTTGGCCCCGTGTACAGTGGCTCGTTTGGGCTTTTCCTCGTGGTACCTCAGCAGAGACTGCTCCGAGTCAGCTCAGCACTGCCAGCAACAGGCAAAGCAGACAGAAAAGGTTATATATGTAATTTTAAATATATATATATACATATATATATAATTGTATATGCGTGTGTGTATGTGTGTATATATATATGTGTATATATCTATATCTATCTATATAAATATATATATAATAGAGAAAGACACAGAGAGAAAAGAGATTTTTTTTTTTTAATTATTGCAATCAGGATGTAGCCGAGGAATAATGAAGGAACTCCAATGCACAGCAGAGAGGCAGCTGTCTCCAGCAGCAGAGCCTTCCTGGGTATTTTAATCAAAGTGGCAACAAGTGAGATGGGACACAGGGATGTGAACCATCACCTCCTTCCTTGTGTTACTGAAGGGAGCAGGCAGAGCAGGAGGTGTGTGTGGTACTTTTCTGGCTGGGCACGGATGCCTGCTGGGCATCACCTGTTTGGTGGGAAACCCCCAGACCTCTCCTGCTCTGAGTGACTCAAGCTCTAACGTACCTGAGGTTTAGTGCCAGAGCACCAGGAGGCATAACCCATTCATCTCTTCCAGGGAAAGAAAAATAACAAAAGAGGGTCTGAAAAAACCAATTTCTGTTCACGAGGTGAAATGCTATGTGCTTCTCAGTTGTGGTCAGCACAATCAGCTAACCAAGCTGGTTGGTTCAGTTTCTGCAAGGTGAAGGCATCTTGTTTCTCATGGGATGTTCTGCAGATCAGCTCCACTCCTCTGGTCGTAGGACTCAGTGCCACTGCCAGGAAAAAGGAAAGAAGGAAAGAGGAACATTGTACAGAACACCTTTATATTTATATTTAAGAAATAATAATAATAATAATAATAATAATTGAACTGCTGATGGTGAAGAAAGCAAAACACACTGTCCTTCTCTGATGGCTTAGAGTGACAAGCTACTGGATTTTCTGCATCAATGCAAAATACGTGAAAGCATTAGAAAAAATAGTAAGAAGCAAAGAGAGTGAAATAATCTTGTAGGAAAAAATTGCATTTGAGAAATATCCACCTAGGTTGTGTGTGGTGTCCCCTCCCCTCAGATATCACTTCGTAAGTGACAAAACATTGCAGTTCAAACAACAGTGAAAACAGAAAGAAGAGAAAATAAATAAGGACCATATTAAATACCTATATGGACTGGAAATGAATCCAATTGCAAAATATAAAACCTTTGTAATTCTATATAGAGTTTAAACAGAAGTCATGTATATTTAATTTATTTTGTTAAACAAGAAAAAAAATGTATGATATTTTCCTCAAAACAAGCATTTCTATATGTATTTTTGATCAAAGAAAATAAAGATTTTTTTTTCAGGTTCTGTAGATGCCATGCTCAGAACACACTTGATGTAGCTTGTGACCAACTGTGCTTCTGCTAACCTGGAGGCCACCTGTCTCTATGCCTTTTCACACTAGCCAGGTGTCATCTCCTGCCACCTCAGGTGCTGCTGGTGCCATCCTGTCCATCAGAAACTGACCTTTTCCACTGTCTGTGTTCGGACTGTGGGTGTCTGCAGTGGCCAGATCACTTCTCATGGACCCCAGCCATCTCCAGCAGCAGAGCTCTTCTCTCACAGGGAAAGCTGTTTCACTGTGCATTTCTGGGGGGTGTGGGGAGGATGATTCATTAGTTTTTTATGCCCAGACCTGCAGTGGTTTGTTGGTTTGGGTTTTTTTAAAGAAAATTTTGTAAATCAAAGCATAACAATTTGTGAGGCTGTAGAAAGAACTTTGGCCTCAGGGTGCTTGGAAGGGGAAATCATGAAATGTAGGTGAAACACTTAATTTGTAACTGCAGCTGCTTCGGGAGCCAGTGGAGGGTGAGCTGGGCACAGTGAGGAGAGAACACAGGAGCTGCTCCCCTTCAGAGGGGCTTGAACCTTCCTTCTGCTGCACACCACAGAGAGGCACACAGCTCTTCAGGGGCCTACATTTTCTTTGGAGAAGGCAGGTTCAGCAATGATGCAACTGTTTCTATTCTTTTCATTTAGAGTTTGATGGTTAAAAAAAAAAAAAAAAAAAAAAGAGAAAATTTAAAACATGCTAATTTTAAAGTTTGGAATTACTTCCTTCTCAAGCCTGTTCCATGAAAGAGATTGACGCCAAACCAGCTGCTCCATTTAGAAGTGAAACACTTTATTTAATTTGAAACAAAGGTGTGCTTTAGGCTTTGCTTTTCTCTGAACATTTGTGGAGGTATTTGCTCTGTTTTGACCCACAGTGATTTTTTTCTGGTGGTTTGTTTGAATCACCAGCAAACCAAACAGTTCCCTGTTTGCTCAGCCGTGGTGCTGCGAGATGGGGCCCTGATTCAGTGAAACACGTCAGCTCCTGCTTTCTTCACCAATACATTCTGCTCCAAAAAGTCCCTTTCTTGCCTTTGGAGTAGGTTATCCATGTAATAACCCCTAGAGGAAGACCATCCTTCATGATGGTCCTCCTGTAGAGGTTGTAATAAAGCAACTCATTGATAACTAGTATTTTTTCAGCAGGAGGGTTCGACACAAATTTATGAAATCCCTAAAATTCAGATTAAGGATATCTTTATATGCATCCTTTCAGCTTCAGGGAGAGCTGAGAGCAGCTTAAGTGTGAGCACTGATATAAGGCATGGATATGAGGCATGATTTAGGCAGGAGTTCTTAATGGCTGAAGTATAGTGGGTCATTTAATTTTAAAAAATAAATAAAAAAGCCTCTATACACTAAGGGCATTGCCTTTAATTCAAGGAGACAGTTAAGTGTATGTTTCCATGAGAGATGCTAAAGTCTACATCTCATATCTCATGCCTGTGGGAAGCTACTTGCTACACCGTAGTATGTCCCAAACTCCTGCACAGTCCAGCAGCATTAGGGGCATGGCAAAGGGCAGAATTCCCCTGGGATCCCGTGGCCCTTCTCTGCTCTCTGGGCCAGTGTTGTAGCAAGGAGACACTTCTGAGCCGTGGTGTGTGAGCAGCACTGACACCAGCTTCAGAGCTGGGGGTGAGCGCTGCGTTTGTGGGGTTCAGCCCTAAGCAAACCCTGAGGGATTTTCTAATGGCACCAGTTCAAGTGGCAGCTCTGTCTCTGAGCCTCAGAGAGGGGCTTGGTGGGTTAAGAGAAGCACTCCTGTATTTCCCATCCAGCACAGAATTCCAGGCTGTGTGTAGCACTCTCCACCAGTGCCTTCTGCCCTTTGTGACCCAGCTCCCTAGTGCTGGACCATGCAGGCAAAAACTTCACTTTTTGTCAGATGGCTCAAGTGGAAGGAGTCGCTTCTTCCTGCCCTTCAAAGATAAATCTCTAGTGCTGCTGACAGAGCTCTCCAAAGGCAAATGTTGCATTAAATTACCCCGCGTGGACGATGCATCAGCGCAGGGCAGCTGCAGCTCTCAGCTGTGGCACTGAGAATGCAGCTCTGGTTTTGGATGCACCATGAGAGATGCTATAAAGGTCTTGATTTGCAGAAAGCGTGGGGATTTCATCCTGCCTTGGCTATCTGCTCCATCTTGACCACCAGAAATGGTGTGAGATTTCCCCCCAGGGAAATACCATCACATGCCCTGTTTAGGAGGGGCTGTGGTTTTTTGTCTGGGCCTTGCACTGGCTTGCTGTGCCTGGGTGGATTTCACATTTTTGAGGAATTATTTTTCCTTCATAAGGTACCTCTAAGACCTTTTCTGAGTCACTTTGTCCCCAGCCCTACTGCATGTCATTGAATTTTAGGGCTTGATTGTGCCTTGCATATATTGCAAAGTCTTCCATAGTTTAAATAAATTCAACCAGGCCACACTTGTATATAAATATGTTTTTATTCAGTGGGAAAAGATTTGGATGCATCTTAATTCCTAAATAGAGGGTGTTCAAAGAAAACCATTGTCTTGTTTGTGGTAACTGACCCTATGTTGAACAGAGAAGATTTCTCATTTTATGTATTTGTATACATATGCATATAGGCATATCGATGTCCATGCCAGGCTGTGATACAGAAGGCAGTTGTACTTTTAAAATCATGGAGCTTCAAAGATCAAAGGAATTTTAGCCTTAAAACTCACTATCTTTGTTAATTTTATTTGCATTACAGATCAAACATGGCTTTGCCTACCAATGTGCATGGCATTTTTTAACTTTGTATGGACAATCTTTTTGTGGTCGGCCCCTTTCGAACTGAAAACTTATCAGACATTGAAGATAAAAAGTGTTCTGTGGTTTTCATTTGGTGAAAAATACAATAACTGAACACATCAAAGGAGACAGAATGGCACAGTGTGTCTGTGGCTTTGTAATAAAAGTTGCAGAAAAAACGGAATAAAAGCCTGGAATTGTCTTAATGTGTTTTAGAGTTCTGTGTTCTGAAGGGAAGTGTGGCTCTGTGTGGGTGTGTGTTTGTTAGCACACATCAGGAGTGTGTGCTGGCAGGGCAAACAGAAAATATAGTAAAGTTACCTGTGTGCCACAGCTTGGTCTGATATTTTGTGTGGGTTCTGTGAATCAAGCAGAGGCATTAATTTTAATGATTTGGGAAAGGTTTCTGGGTTTTAGTGAAAAAGGACAGTTTTTAATCTGTTCACCTCTAGAGCCAAATGCTATAAATGCACTAGAAGCCAAATTTTAATTAGCAAGATGAAATTTTGGAGTACCTGGAGTGGACCAGGGATTTCAAGGTCAAGCTCAGCACCTCCACCTCTTTTGAGGCAAACCTGTGAGTGTCTAATTTCTCACTCCAGAGGCAGTAAATGTCCAAGCTGTGACATCGTAAGTTCAAAAAAGCTGGCCCTCACCCAAACTTCATCTTGACCTGACCTGGGCCTCAGACCTAAAAAACTCTGTGCAGAAATTGCACACTTGGGGTAGGAAAGAAAAAATATTTCTCTGTTGACTCCATTTCTGTGGCTGTCTGAAACTCTTGAGAGGTTTGAAATATTGGAATAAAGACCTGGGGAAGATGCAGAGATGAGGAAACCCTGGGAGATGGTCAGATATTAAAGGGGAATTTATCATGACTTTCCTACCTGGGCAGCACCTCTGCCTATATGAGGAACTTTGAGCATACTCAGGACTCCAAAGTGCTCAAAGCTGATGATTAACATGGAATCATTGGAAAAGATCCTTGCAATTATGGAATTATTACCCATACGGAGTTTGTTCCAGCTCTTGGAGATGCTAGTGGGAAAAAAATCCATGCAATGTCCAATGGGAAATCCAGTTGGACACATGGAGCCATTGCCAGGTTTTTACATCTTTTCTCTGGCTGGCCCATTGGCAGAAAAAGATGGGGCAGAAATTAATGGCCCCAGTATGAAGTCAGACACAGATAAATGAGAAATGCACACAATGTGGAAAGACCTATCAAAGGAAGAGGTAGACACTGCAACTCTCAAAATCTTCAAGGCTGGGTGCTTTGTGGACTGCATGTGGCTAAATGCAAGATTTTGGGAATGTTACTGGGATAAAGGGACTCATGAAGCCCAGATATGAGGTCATCTTGTGGTGTCTTCTGGCCCTAAGGAAATGCAGTTGAGCTGCAGAGAAAAAGAGATGCCAGAGCACATCCCTGCACCTGGCTGTGCTGCTCGCAGTGAGCACCGTGGCTGCATGAGTGACCTCAGGGCAACCATGGGCTCAGGGCTGCACACCCAGGCTGCTCACCCAGCTCCAGCTGCCTCCAGGCAGGATGATCCCAGCACTTCCCAGCTTAGTGCTGCAGTCATGACATTATTTACACAAAGTGGGGTCTGCACCCACATTTATGGCCTCTTTGTGCAAACAGGGGCACGTCCCCGTGTGTACTCACACCCCTCCATTGTAGGGTCTGTCTTTCAAATGCACTGGCATGGCCTGGGGCTGCCATCCAATGTGTTGGGGTGCATTGGAGTCTGTCATTCTGCTTGTCCTTTGACAACCAGCTGAGGAAACAGGGTGGTTTAGTCTGGAGGAGGTTGACTTGAGGGGACCTCATTGCTCTCCACAGCTACCTGAAAGGAAACTGTAGTGAGGTGAGTGTTGAGTGGATGAGAGGAAATGACCTTAAACTGCAACAGTGGAAGTTCAGATGAGATATTGGAATGCATTTTACACTGAAAGTGTGGCTAACCATTGGAGTAAGTTTTCCAGGGAGGTAGTGGAGTCACTGTTTCAGGAAGTGTTCAAGAGGTGACTGGATGTGGCACTTAGGGAGATGGTTTAGGGGTGATTATGGTGGTGCTGGTTTGACAGTGGGACTGGATGATCTTGAGGTTCTCTTCCAACCCTGATGATCCTGTAAATGCAGAGAGCCAAACTGGTGAGAAAAATTCAAGACCACCAACCAATTAGTATCTTCTAGCTACTTATTGCCCTTTAAATCTTTAAATCTCAGACTAGATATAAAGAAAAAATTCTTTTACGATGAGCATGGTGAAACACCAGGTTGCCCAGAGAGATGGTGGATGCCCATTCAAGGCCAGGTTGTTCAGGTCTCTGAGCAACCTGATCTAGTTGAAGATGTCCCTGCTTATTGCAGGGAATGGGACTAGTTGATCCTTAAAGGTCCTTCCAACTCACTCCATGCTATGAATCTGTGATCCAAATGTGCTGGGATGAGTTAGGGTCTGTCATCCAAATGTGCTGGGATGCATCCAGGCCACCTGCCAGGTCAGTTCTGTATTCTGGACCTGATAGGAAATGCAACTAAGTAAGGAGCTGTAGGCATAGACCTTCTCTTCGCCTTGTCTTACCAGCAGAGCATTTCTTTGCCCAAGATTCTCAGCTTTTAAAAGTTTGCTACAAACATAAAAAAACCACGAGCAAATCCCCACACCAAACATGTGGATTACTGTAGCTGGAAATAGGAAGTATTGGCTGATAAAACCACATTTAAAATACTGGTGTTATATTGACTGTTAGGTAGAACATATATATTATCTATTTATGGAGTGGAGTCTGGAGAAAAGAGAATGCCCATTTTACATTTTGTTTAGCCAAGGCACTTTTGTGTGTGTTTAGCAGCTTCAGGTCTTTGCAATCAATACATGGAGCTATGACCTTTATTTATCCTCATTTTAGCTTATGCATGCTTCTTCTTTCTTTTCTTTCTTTTTCTTTCTTTTTCTTTCTTTCTTTCTTTCTTTCTTTCTTTCTTTCTTTCTTTCTTTCTTTCTTTCTTTCTTTCTTTCTTTCTTTCTTTCTTTCTTTCTTTCTTTCTTTCTTTCTTTCTTTCTTTCTTTCTTTCTTTCTTTCTTTCTTTCTCTGTCTCTCTTTCTCTCTTTATCTCTTTCTTTTTCTTTTGCTTTCTGCCAGTCTGCTGTAACTAGGATTTAACATAGCCTCCAATATGCATGGACATCAGCAAAGCAATGAATATTTTTTTTCCATTTTCACTAACCAAATCCAGTCCAAAGTGCTATTTCTATCTGAGCTGATCTATGCTTTAGTGAAAGGAGTAATAAATAACATTTTAGACCAGACTTCAAAATGCCTTTTTCCTTTGATCTGAGTAATTAAAGTCAAACTGCTGTTCCTGAGCATTTTCTGAGTGAATTACAAGAGTTACACAGTTCTTCATTTGTATCTTATTAAGCATTATGTGTTATTGATGCTGTTCAAACAATTAGCACCTAAATATGCCCCATATTGTCATAAAGAGGCAGTAGCAGTGTTAATATTAATGCCCTGGTAAACAGTTTGCTCCTATCCAGAGTCCACCATCATGCCTGAATGCCATTTAATATCAATCAGGACTTTACTGATGCCCTTCTGAAGTTGTTCTCTTCTGCAATCTTTTAGCTGTGCAGCGAAGTGAGAAGAAGTCAAAAAATAACATTAAGTAAAAATGGCATCTCTCTTAAGGCAGGAATTTTTCTAAGTTCATTGCAAGTTTTGGTTATAAAAAGGCAAGCGCTTCATGGTGATCGGTCATTTTGACGTTTTTATGGTGTTTTTATTACCACTGGCTCATTTCCATACTAAAGAGAACATTTGTAACAATACTTGCTCGCTCTGTTATGATTAGGATTGCGCTTTGTTCGGCTGTTGCTGCGCCCAGTAATGCTCTTGGCACACGTCCTCACAGACCCTGCGGTGTATTTATTCAAAAGGAAGGAAAAAGAAGTGTCTACTAAAACAATAAACTACTACCTCTTGCGTTAGCGTGGCCATAGCTTCCTTGTGCTGCGGACAATCAGTTAGAAAAGCTGTTGGGTAAACTTGCTCCTTCTTTGCTGAAAAAATAAATATTCATGAAGCTTACATCCACTTGTTCCTGTGCTTTATTATTGGGTTGAAAACTGTGAAGGATTTTAAAGCTAATGATTTAATCAGAGAGATAAGGGTGGAGGTCCAGATGATGGAACCAGTGGGAGCTCGAATCTGAAATGCTAATGAGGACAGGGGAAGGGCTTAAGGCAAATTTTGATGTGTTACTTCAATATTAATGTTATCCTGCATGTAAGGACAGGTTCAACACAATATCAATTTTATTAATATTGAAAATTTAATACACTAGTATATTCACTAATGCTGTCTAGGACAGGAGGTGAATGTGAAAAGAGGTATGAATGGTAGGGAGGAGCAATTAAAAAAAGATAGGGAGTGGTGTAATGTCACCAGAGGTTTCCAGGGTCAAGTCAAGTCAAGGCTTTGGCACTCCAGATGTGTTGGATCCCAGGAGGCATCTGGAGTACCTGTGGGGACTTCCTCAGACCCAGGGCAAACTAGAGCACTCAGTGCCCACTGTGTAACAGGCAATTTCTCTTGAGCCCATTGCTGCAGAACATCTTTCATTTAAAGTGTGTTCATGTCTTGCCTGGCTTGGAAAGACAAGGAAGGATGTTTTAAAGTTTAGATTCATCTTTTTTCTTAAGTGACTTGGCAAAATTAACAACAGAGTAATCATAAGCTTCCTAAACAGGAAAGAGAAACTTCCCAAAGGTGGTTTGGTTACCGGGTGGAGAAGACGACTCCCAGTATTGTTTCTTCTTCCACTAAAGCCAACAAGTTAAGCTGAGTTTGTTACCCAGGTACCATCACACAAAAGGAACCACCTGGCTTTGACAATAAAATACAACACTGGAAAAAATACAGAAATACGCAGCAAATTGATGAAGTGTCTATTTATGTTACCTTTACCCAAACCTGGTAGAGATGTCAGCAAATAGAGGTGACTTTGCTTATGCTGCTCTGTTGTGCAGCCTGGGAGGCTGCTGGTCTCCTCAACTCTCCCTGTCTGTAGGAATAAGAAACAAAACAAGATGATGAGAGGATAGAAGAGTGCAGGGTGGGATCTCCTGCTGGTCCAAGACCCAGCTTTCATCACTCAGCTCCAGCGGCTGTTTGCTGGCCAAAGCCCTGGCCTGCCGGGGAACCCGAGCTGGCCTCTGCCATGGTTCAGTGAGAGCAAAGAGCTCTCCCACTTGACTACACAAGAGGAGTGTTTTGATGTTTATCTGAAACTCCCTTTCAAAAGTACATTCGTGGCAGAGGCTGCCAGTAAGGACAGGTTCAACCCGCTATCATGAAGAAGTGATAAAACACTTTTCTCTCATTTTGGTTCTTAAGGCTTAATACTCCCATATGCCAGAAAAGATTTGTAAGGGGCCATAAAGTCAGCACAGCTCTGTTTGCACTTGTTTTTTGGTTCCTTGACAGTGCTGCTGGGGCCTCTGTGCAAACATGACTCTGCAGTCAGCATTTAAAGTGCCAGTCCCTGCGGCATTTGATCTGATTTTCCCTCTATGCTGTAATGGACACAGAAACCAAAAGTTGGAAAATCACACAGGCAAATCAATGTTAAAATAGTACTTAGAAATGACCTATTTATTAAATAATTTTATGATAAAATATTATATACATTGTGTAGGTAAACGATGACTCTCAATTTCCAGATTATCTTCACACCACACATTTTGACCACTAAAAGTTTCTACATCCCTGTGAATCATAACAATAATCACTCTCACTGTATAGAAAAGACATTGAAATACAGATAAATTAAAAGGTCATTATAGAGCAGGAAGAGTAGAAATTTGAGCACCAAATTAATGTCTGTCCAAAGCCATCACCTTCCTCATTAGGTCAGCAGTGCTTGTTTTGATAGTGGGAAATCACTGGACATCTGTGGTCTCCTCTCCCATGTAACAAGAGACAGGACAAAAGGAAACAGCCTCCAGTTTCACAAGGGGAGGTTTAGATTCAACATTATGAAAAATTCTTCACAGAAAGGGTGGTCAGGCTTTGGAACAGGCTGCCCAAGGCGGTGGTGGATTTACCAACCCTGGAAGTCTAAAGACATGTAGATGTGGCACTCGGGGACATGGATTAGTGGTGGCCTTGGCAGTGCTGGATTAATGGCTGGACTCAATGATCTCAGAGTTCTTTATCAACCTTAACAATTCTATGATTCTGTGTTTTACTGTCTTTCAGAGCATCAGGAGTAGCAAAGCAAGACTAAAGTCAATTACATCCCCAAACTAGAGCTGGTGGCAAAATGGGGATACTGGAAGCCCCACTGGGGAGGCTGTGTCTGAGTTCCAAGCTCAGTCTCTCAGTCAATGGAAGACACAGCCACTTCGTTACTCTGTTCAGGGTCTTCACTTGTCCTTTTTTTCTTCCAAAACATTGTCTAAAAGGTGAAGCTGTTTCCCCAGGTGCTGGATGAGGCAATCAGAGTGATTTGGGTTAAACTTGGCTTCCTAGAAGTCACTGGGATTCTCATGCTGGACTTTTTGGGAGGCAAGCTCATTTCCTTTAAGAAGCTGGCAGCCCTCTGACAACTGCTGTCATCAGCAATCTGGTATATAATTTTTTTTCCTTTTATTTTCTGGACAAGTATGTACAAGAGAAATGTGAGGGGGAATTTTTACCATCCTGGAGGAACTGTGCAAGATGTGTCAACACCAAACCTTTGTCCTATAGCTATAGAGCAATTCAGTTGTGTGTGGTTCCAACTCATGCATGTCAAGCATTCAGAAGCTTCTGTCTAAGGCCATGTGTTGTCCTTAAGAAAGCTGGGGGGGAGGGGGGGGGAAGATCATGATAAATAATTCACATTTCAACTAGCATTAAATGGAAATTTTACCAAGAAGGTTCAAATTATTTATTAAACACTGTTAAGTCCCTCCAGGAGTATCAGGCAACAAATGATAGACAATATTTTGGCAGTAAAGAGAAGTGGTTGCTTCCAACAATTATGGATGACCAGGCTGTCCAGGAAACATGTTTGGATTGTTAATCTTGAAAGTTTTTCATTGTTGAGATTGTGGTTGAAGATAGTAGTACAGGGACAAGTATACCAGGTGTGGGTTTTTCCTAACTATATGTTAAATTTTGAATGCTTGGCTACTCAGAATTCTAAAATATGATCATGAAAAACATGAATTTCCAAAATCTTCAGTGTGTGAGGCATTAAAAAGAATTTAATATAAAGACATGTTCTTGATGCTTTTTTTTTAATTTTACAGAAACCATGAAGAGAGTTTACATAGACAAAACCTATTACTGCTGTATTTAGTGGTGAAGTTACAGTTATTTTATTCTGGTTAATATATATGTGTCACTAGTGTTGGCCAATAAGGAAAGCCATTTTGTTGTTTCCAAGACTGTCAAATATTTGAGTTGTTCCCTAGTAGCATTTTTAATACTTTCAGTCAATGTCCCTAGAATATTTCACAGTATTTGGAATTCAGAAGCCAGATTTTTTTTTTTTTTTTAAATTTAACAGATTAAATGTGTAGCACTGGAGACATGTTTTGGTCTCTGCCTCTGGCAGTGCCTGTGCAGTATGTAAGGAGGACTAGTCAATAATTCCCATTTTTCCAAGGCAAAATATCAAAACTGGAAGCATCCGAATTCCGTGAGTCTGCCTGGGGCCTGCAGCCTGGAGTGCTCTTCTGTCCAACCTTTCTTTGAAAATTCAATCAGCATTTCCTTTTCCAACACACCCAGAGGGTTTGACACCTTTTTATGTGATAATCAGGTACCTGTAACTCTCACTCAAGGTGTGACAGAAGGGCTCTGTACATCCCAGCCCTTGCAAATTTTCCATCCAAAATCCTGTGAAGTGCTCCAAATCTTGACTTTCTGAGCACCCTCAGCCAGGCATCCTGTGGTTTTCCCTTGTATGGGGATGAAAACAAATGCTGTGGACAGGCAGGGAAGGAGGCAAGGGACTCTCAAAGCTGCAGGAGAGCTGTTCAGGTGACATCCCAGCCCCTCCTTGCAGCACTGGACCCACAGCAGGATTGTGCGGGGGTGGTTTGGAGATGGGGGGCACTATTCCCCTGGGGCAGGCTGTCAGAGCTCTCAGTCCTGCATCCTGGATCAAGAACCACGGCTGTGCTGCAAGGCTGGAAGAGATGGGCTGGAAATGGCTTCATCTAACATATCTAAGGCAGGCATGCTGGGCAGGGAGCAAGTTGCCAGGACCCATATTTGGAAGTCTTTCATGGCCATCATCTGCCATCATCTCAAGCCAAGAATCATAAGCATTATAACAAGGAGATATACTTGAGCACAGAGGATTACAGTTTTCTCAAGGATTGTTGTCCTAAACCCCACAGTGGGTAGAGCTTAACATAGTTTATGATAATAACCGAGTATCACGTTGCCCATAGCATCAAAAAATGACAGCAAAATTCAGCAGCAGGTGGGCAGCTTTAATTATATAGGCTCCAAAGGGAATAAACACTGGGATGGTTTTTACTGTCTGTCTGGTATGAGTCAGTCCACAATGACCCTACTGGTGAGATTTGGTGAGAATGAAGCATCTAGCCCGTATTTAACCATGCAAAGTTTCTTTTTCTTCCCCCCCCCCTCTCCCTGTGAGAGCAGAGAAAACAGGATTTGTAGGAGGAACTGGGGGATGTGTAACTGTCAGTGATTTGCACATATCTGAAACAGGGCTGAAACAGAGGAAGCACCCAAACAGCTGGGACGGCAGCAGATGTTCTCCAGACAGCTCTGCCTCATGAAGATGTAGTGCAGGAATAGGTCATGTTACAGAAACAGAAAATTAAAAAGAGTGATTTTGCATGCATGAGCACTGGCTCCCCAGGCCTGGCAGTATGAGTGACACTCAACAGGGGAAGGCAGCTGGGACCCCTCTGAAGAGATCATTGTGTCCCTTGCCACCACAGCCTGTTTTTCCAACACAGAGATACCTCCAGCAGAAATAACCAGACTCCCAGTACAGAAACTCAGGGGGGGTGAATGCAAAATCCCCTCACAAGTTTTGCAATTTAAGGGCGGGTTCTCAATTTCTTGGTATTTCTGCCTTAGGGCTTTTAGCCTCTTCCTCTGCCTCTCTTCCTGCTAGTCACTGAGCGTGGATTTTCCTTTATACTGACCTAGAAATGAGAATGGCTGCAGAAAATTTGCCAGGAATCCCTGGACATTATTCCCTGTAGTCCTCAGACAGGATCAGCAGGACCTGTTGTGGTGAAACCAGGTGGTGATGTCCCAGCTGGAGCTCCAGTGCAGTCTCTGCCATCAGCCACACCAACCCAAAGCACCCAGGGAAGGTCCCAGAGTGTGGCCCTTGCCCTTGCAGTGTCTGCTGCTTGCATGCTACTGACTTCATCTAGGGAGAAATAGGAGATTTTAGGTGATCTTTGAGGCCAAGAGGCACTATACCTTCCTTTCCTTCAGATAAAGAGAATGTCCTAACTGCCAGGTCATAGGGTTTCTTCAGAGATCTCCGGTATTTTCCTTGAAACTGAGCTGTTTTGCATCCAGAAATGCAATAGTGATGAGGTCAGGTGGCAAACTGGGAGCACAGAGAGCAATATCTTGTACTATTATTAATTTTTTTTCCAAACTGGGCATCATTTATTTCCACAATGAGCAACATCATAAGAAAATAAACTGGCTCTCTTCACTGTTTTAATTTGGGTACACAGAACAATTTTCTTACCTTCCTGTCTGGTTGCTCTATTTGAGGTGTCCCAAAGGTTTTCCTCATTTAGTTATTTTCATTACAAAACTGAACATTGCCCTCTTACACTTAGTGCTTTCAATATGTTAAAAATTCTGATGTCTTTCACAGGTATCTTATTCAGCTTTGCCACTATGATGTTCTAAAAAAGCTCCATCAGTAAATGGAAATGGACTCAATGGGATATTAAAGATATTTAAGTAAACACATTAAGCAAGCATTAAGAAAAGTGAGCACTCTTAACTCGATGAAATGAGACTGCAAGCACACAAGGGCCCCATAATGGCAGTTTCATTACAAACAGGCTCCTGTGCACATACTCACATGTTCCAGCCCTCTCTCCTAATATGAGAAAAGTGTGATCTGTCATGTCTTTGCATGATATCACTGTTCTGCTGGCATTGAAATATTGTATTTATTGCACTGTGAAGTGCTTGGGACCAAAAACATTGTGGCCCCGAGTGTAAGGGCCTCACTTTGTTGTGTCTCTCCAAGTTTATCAGGTTCCCACAGAAACCCAGAGCCCACCAAATAACCAAATGTCCTATTTGTAAACACATGGGGCAGCCACTGGGGATTTCTCAAAATATTTGAATCTCTTCAACCACCCATTTCTGAGAATAATTTCATTCAGCCTTTAGCACACTTCATGCTGTAGAACAGTGCATTTTACCACCGTACTCCTGTGCAGGTACTGCTGGGAGCTGCAGCAGCCACTCTGGCACTGCAAAGGGCAGCATGGTCACCTCTTGCTGGGAAATTATGCAGACAAATCTAACAGAGCAATCCACAGGCATCCCACTTCCTGACAGCTGCTGCTCAAAACCTTTATTGAAGGCTGATGAATTGAAACCACCTATACAAAATTCAGGGAATGATTTCTGAGGAAAGGAAAGAGGATCTGGGATTTCTTTTACACATGTTTTCTATATTGCACTCATAATTACTAATTGATTCCTCACTTGGGATTACAGGCTATTATTTTAAGCTTCAGAACATCAGTGACATGTAGGGATAGATTGATTGAAAATCTCTATTTTTCCTATTTCTAAATAGAGATAATTTGTAAAACCTGGATATTTTCCTTACCTGTGAGATTAGGGTAAGGTTACCATTCCAAGTTATCCTGTATTTCTGGTCCAGACCAGTCCCAAATTGCCATCTCTTTCTGTTTCTGACCTCCTTTTAGCTTTCACACTTCCCTCCCATGTTGGGATCATCTTTGCAGTAGAAATCATCTTTACGCCCAGGAAAGCCCCCTCTCTGCAAAAGAAAAGATATAGAGCTGAAAAGGCAAGTTGGATTTTAGAGATGCATTTCAAATATTTTCCTGCTGCCCATGGGACCTTGCTGGTGCTGTGGCCAGCAAAAATTACAGCAATGAAGAATGATCAACCACCGGGACAGGTCAAGTCACTGGGTTTCCTTATTGACCAATACTGGTCACAGGGCTCCTGTGGGAACCTCAGCTTCTCCACTGCCCAGGATTATGAGTGTCAGTCATGGCACTTCCACGAGCAGCACCTGCTCCCAGAGCACTTTACACAGCGTTACTCCTCCTCCACAAACAGGGCAGGATTTTTGGGGCACAGCCTGGAGTTGTTGAGTCACATCTGGTACCTGGAGAAATTTCCCTTGTTAGCTGTCCCATCAGATGTAGGGGCTCCATTTTGTCCCTACAGGTCATTTTTTTTCTGACTGAGAACCTGGGACAATAAGAAGAAAAAGATGTATTGTTGTTATCTGAGCAAAAGAAAGTTCAGGAGGGAAAGAAAACACTCAAGTAGCCATATATTTCTGTGTTAATACCTGAAAAGAGACTGACATCAGCTTTCTAGCAGTTTATGAGGGTGGCAGACAGCCTTGTCCACACTTTCAAGACCTCACAACCCTTAGGAAACTCAGCAGTCATGTCCATAATGAAGATGAAGGTTTGAGTGTCCAGTACCCTTGTTAAGCACCTCTCAAGAGAAGAGAACCAGCAAGGCACTAATCTTGCTTTTTTTTCCAGTTGAAATCACTGTTTTCTCCTGACTGCTGCAGTGAAGCATGGCACAGAAACTCAGGAATCCACATGCTGAACTCCTGGAAAATTTACTGGGCTGCAAAGAAGATACAGCCCAGAGACCAAACCAAAAAAAAAAAAAAAAAAAGGTGTGAAGAGGAACAGGGGGAGAGTGGGGGAAACACTTGAATCTTCTCTCTGGGAGGCTTTTCTAAAGCATCAACTTTGGCATGGTCTGGGATGCTTCAACTGGAAAATCTGCAGATGAGGGAGACACAAGAGGCACTTCAGGAACTGAGAGGCCTTTTTAGGGTGAAGTGCTATGAATAAATGACCAAAGCCAGTGACAGTGGGAGAAATCAAAAGGAACCATAAGAGCATAAAAAGTAGGGAAAATTTGAGGTCAGTTTCTATAATTTAGTATAACTGCACCCTCTTCTTTGACCACTGCTAGAGCTAGACCTTTCATGCTTGATTCTAAGCAGGAGATGTACAAAAAAATCAAATTAATTTGGAGGAAGAGGAAGAAGCTGAGTTGAAAATGAGAGAATGGGTTGATCATTTGACTTAATCTACTCAATAATTTTCATTTACACCCTCCATGACCATTTTCCAATTGAGAGGGGAGTGTTTTCTCTCCATCTGTTGATGGAAAGAAGCCTTCACAAGGGCCGGTTTGCTGTGAGAGAAACTGTGCCTGGAGAACTTGGCCCCACAAGTCAGTAGGAAATTTGTTCCCCATTCTGTGAGAAGTTTCAATGATTTTGCTTTTCCTGTCCTGTAACAAATAAGAAGAACAAGTAAAATTCTCCATGCCAAACTTTTCCCCTCCAATTTCAGATTGGTTCCACAGAAATTTTTAATCTGAAACATGTGGGACCAGTTTATTTCAATTCTGATATTCAGAGATAAGGAAAAACTCTTGAAAAGTGTAAGTGTACTAAAATTTCAAAGGTACTTTAGAATAAAAAGAAATTCTTCATTGAAGGAAAAAATAAAAAGACACAGTTGAAAAGTGTATTTTTAAAATGTTTCATCTGGAGATTACTCCTTCCCAAATATTCCTCCAAGCAGGTTGGATTCTGACAAAGCAGTTTCCAAGAAATGTGGCTTCTTTCATGCCAGTTTCCTGCTCTGTTTGGGAGATCCTCATCTCTGGATTCATGTCTGAGACATCACCCTTAGACCTGTGTGAAAGAAACTCACACTGAGCTTTCTTTATTCAAAATCTGTCCACTTTCATGGGCTGGACAAGATGAACTGACCAGCAAGAGAGATTTTTTTCTTGCTAGGTCAGGCAACACATGTGAACTGATGGGCAACTTTTCAGTGACTTCATGCTCTTCCCCCACTCCATTTTTTTTCTTTTAAAGTATTGTTGGAGAGCTGGAATAAACAATCTAACATCTGAAGGTGTAAGTATATCAACCAGACACACTCTGTCATAACCTGGAGCAGCAGGCAGTCTGGTATATCCAAAATATAAAGCACCGGGTATTCTAAAGACTGGGAGAGGATCCAAAACCGAGTTAACAGGGCATTCAGATTAGAATAAAAGAGACCTTATTTGAGGAGTTATAAATTCACTGAAATATGTTCCATGTATAGAAGGAACAAGAGGTCACAGAAGTGGCCAGTTTGGCTTACACAAGGCACCGAGGGCATAGTGCTGGCAGAACACACTCGGGACGATGCCAAAGAAATCAAACGTAGCTTGCTTCAGCTCAGGGGGGCCAAGGGACCAATAACACAAAGAGATGCAATTATAACTTGGCCAGTCCCCTGACGCCAGCGTGTTGCTGGAGCTGGAGCTGAAGCTTTTCCATCCAAAATAGGGTTCATTGTGGATTTCACCACGTAAAGCTGCCTCCCCACACTCTGAGCTGGGGCTTGGGTTTTCTTTGGGCCACAGATGGGAGGAGTATGTGAGAAATGAAGGGCATGTTCCATGGGCTATTGCAGAGAGGCCTTCGCCTCTCCCTGCTCTCCTCACCACACCAAACCCCCTTCCCCTCTGCAGGAAGAACCCTTAATTACAGAAGATATAAAGATCCAGCTATGGTCTTCAGCACAGGGTGTGGACATTGGAGGGGGTCTCTCATGTCAGAGATATGTAGGTTACTATTTGGGACAGGAGAGTTTTGCTCAAGACACTTCAATTCTAGTATTTCTTGAGGGAAGGGAGAGGAATTACTGACCTGATTAGTGTTTAGATAATAAAAAACTCTCCAGCTGTTAATCCCATAATGATAATGAAATTTATCACCGTCAGCATTTAAATATTTTTTTAAATAGAGGTTAAATTTTTTTTTAATAGAGGCACTATGCTGAGCTCAGAGTGCTCAGAGTGCTGGGGTTTGTGAACTATCTTCTTCAGGAATTGCCTAAGCAGGACTTAGGAGCAGGGTCTAATACTAATCCTTAAAGCCTTCTCATTAATCTAGTACCATTCATACATGCATTTAGTTTTTGGCTCTAATCAACACAGCCCTGCAGGGTCTGGCTTTCCTATCTCTGCATGTTAAATAACAACACAGGGATTTATAAATCCTGTCAGAGTTTGGCTGTGTGTTGGTTTAATCTCCCTGGATTTCTGTTTCTAAATATTTATGTTACCTGAGATTTTGTTTCAAACTTAATAATCGGCACTGCTATAGCCCAGTTAGCAACAAAACCAGCCTTTGATATGCACAATGCTTAGCAAAGAGAATAATCTTGAGTGTTTGGAAGGTACTTTGCCCATAACAATGCATAAACATGCTAGTGTGGAGTTTTGTGCATGTAGGAATAAATCATTTTTGTTATCACTTCTGAAAAGTTAATCTGAAACACAGTTTCCTGTGCAAAAATTGAAGGGAGTCTTATCACCCACACAACCATAGCCATAACTCTGTAGGCTATCTGACTATATTTTGTGGGTAAATTGAGTGTATTTTCAGAGAAATGTCTCATTTAATATTGTTTTCCTTCTCCTGTCTGTCTGCTGTTCTTCCCATTTCCCTGATAACAGTCACTATTAATAGATTTGTTATTAAGTCACCACTTGGCAGCTCCAGTTCGTGGTGTTAATTGAGAGAGGCATATCTGAGACATGTGGAGTGCTTTGTTCAGCTTCAGACCCTACAGCCCAAGTAATGTGTACTCCAGACACACGAGATCCAAATCACAGGAGAGAAAATATGGGAAAATCACTCACAGGAGGTTTTCTAGAGACCTGAGATAGGTGAATCAGGCCTTGATCTGAGCTTTCATAGACACAGCTTTTTGTTTATTGCCTTTAAGAGAAATTAATAGACTCATAGTCATTAAGGTTGGGGAAGACATCTAAAATCAAGTCCAACCATTAACCTAATACTGCCAAGGCAGCCCTAAACCATGTTCCCAAGTGCCACATCCACGTGGTTTTTGAACATTTACAAGGATGGTGACTTCTTCACCACTTCCCCGGGCAGCCTGTTCCAGTGCTTGACAATCCTTCCTTTGAGTAAATTTTTACTACATTTTATCTATCCTAAATCTCCCCTAGTGCAGCTAGGCCAATTGTATTCCTGATTTACACTCAATTCAGATTAGACCTTAATAGGCTATACCTTAATATGGCATTTAAGGACTGACTACAAAAGAATAATTAAAACCTTCCTGGATGTCTCTTCCAAGCCTTTTCTGTGATTAAAAGTGTGTGGAGATGAGGCTGAGCACCTTGGGCTGTAACCTAATGAGTTCCAGCTTTCTTCAGAACATTGGAAAGCTGATGAGTAACAAAAGCTTCTTCTGAAACCTCTGATACATGGAGCAGGCAGAACTCTCCTGAATTTATGCAACACGTAAGTAAATGTTCTTAGCACACCACACATAAACCTGATGAGAAGAGTTTTTATTTCTATTTCTCCCCAAGGCATTTCTTCAATAATTCTTGTAAGTCTATTTTAGAAATAAGAGCTAAATACCACCTCTTCTCCCTTAACCTCCCAGACCTCACCCAGCCAACACCATCCTTTTCAGTCTTTCTCTAGAAGGACCTTGTCTTCTGAAGATATCTATTAATTAATTTTGACTTAAATGGGATCCTGGGCTACTGGCAGTGTTTTCTATGATGCTGATTGCCGTCAGTCTCCATGGATGTGTTCTGAACCCATGGCAAGAAGGAATTTGCACTGCCCGCACCCTCCTGCTGCTTGTTCATCCCCTTGTCTTGTGGATGAGCTCTGCTGTGAAATGCTCCAGACCCACCAACATGTGCTTCTCATCAGCAGCAAGGGAAGCTGGGGCTCCTAGGGTCACACTGGATGAGGTAACTGTTTTAATCAACAAATCCCTGAACACAAGAGAGATGCAGCTGCCTGGCCCATACAGTTGTCCAGCCAGCTCGTGGGAGAACAGCAATTAGCTTGCTGAAACGCTAATGAAGAGGTAAAATAGTTGAAGCAATACACAGAGCAAGGCATAAAGGAACTGGTGCTGAGGAGCAAGGGGGATATGGAAGAGGAACCTGACTCATTCATGGCCTCTCAGCTTAGGGTGGTGAGTTGTCCACAAGTTCAGGTCAGAGCCAGAGAGGGAGAAGAGACTGACCAGGAGTCACCAGGACTGACCAAGGGCTCCTACATTTGGACGTAGACCCTTTGCTGTGGGTTATTAACACAATTCTTACATAGATGAGGGCTTTGGCTTATTAAAGTGTCCCAAGAGGATGCTTTGTACCACTAATTAATCTCTTCTCACTCCTTATGTCTCACTTCATTCTCCTTTATGATTCCCCCTTGGCCTCTGACTCTGGAAATCTCATTACCACAAACATCATCTCCTGCTCCCTTCAACACTCACATCATTACAGACCCCAACTGTTCCTGTAAGGGAAGGAATGGCTCCACATGAACCTTCTCCTGGGCCTCCCTAGACATTTTAAGCTGTTCAATTTTTTGCCCATCAATTACATGAATTAGTCGTAGCAGTGAAATCAGGACCCACTGTCTGAGGTGCAAATGAGGCAAATAAACATCAGTCCTCTCCCCAGAGAACTCACAGTCCACCTGCATGTGCAACATGGGCTCTCCAGGGCCTCTTGCTGGAAAAATATCCTTAAAATGGTATAAAAATTAACCACTCATTGAAAGAAAAATGATCCTAAGCAGCACAGAAACACAAGGAAGGGTGTTAGCTTGGAAGTCCATGAAGAGTTTCTGTCACTTCAGTTTGTTTGTAGGGTCTTTTTTTAATTCTAGCAAGATCTAAGATCTGAGATGATGTGTATTGTAGAAAACATTACTGAACATCTGGTTGTTAACTGGACGTTGTAGGGGTCATCCTGCAGTACCCCCAGAAACCCCTCTGGGACATGTGTTGCACACTCTAAGAACCAGGACAGAATCAACAAACCTCTTTGTATGGACATCTAAAGTGTAACTCACTGGGAAACTGCTCTACCTTCTTAAAACCAGAGGCTGAGGGCCAAGTGGGTTGTCTTCCCTCTACTCCTGGCCAGCTCCTCAGTGCTGGTGACAGCCACCACAGGCAGAGGGGATATTTTAGTGTCCCCTTTGTTCTCTTGCTATCACTAATGGGTTGCCCATAGTCTACCCACCAAACGTGTGGTAAGTCACTTCTTGGTTGTCTTGCAGGGGCTGAGCTTCAGTCCCTGTTGAGTTGCTGAGCTTCTGAGCTTTGATCAGGGCTTCCTGTGCATTGTGTCAACTTTTCAATTAAATGACCTCACACTGTCCAACAAAATATCATCTGTTCCCCTTCTCCCCCATGTGTCCTGAGGTGTGTTTTCAAAACCAGAAACAGCCAGGCTGAGAAACTTTGTTTTTACTGAAGTTCATCCCTACTTAATTCAGTGGGGCTCCAGCAGTGATGAATTCTGACCTTTACATGAAATCCACGGCAGAGCAAGCAAGAGTGTCTCTGTATTCTAATTTAAATTTTACACTCAATGGATACACATGCATTTTAAACCCACCTTTTTAATCCTTGCAGCTGAACCATTCAGCTGTTGTGTTGCCACTGAGAATTCAGGCGAGATGTTTGACAGAGGGTGAAGGAGCTGCTCTGCATCATTAGGGAAGGCAGAGGTATGGGATGAGAGTCTGTGACCTCTGAGAAACAACCTGCACCAAAGGCATCAAACAGTAAAATGTTGCCGGGAACGAAGAGGATTAAACCCTTTAAACTGACCTTGAAACCAAATATGCCTAGAAGTAGAGAAATTCCTTCCTAGCTTGTTTTCTCCCTGTATAATTAGTCTTCAAATATGCTTTCTGGTGTGAGTGCATTGTCCAAACTAAGGAAGCAAATGGAATGATGTAACTGGTTTCTTTCAGTTCCCACTTCAGTGCAACTTCACAATACCCTTGGACTTCAGGGGATTAAGTTCCTGTCTTGGCTGTGGTCCAGTTACTGGTCATTGCTATTTGTTGATTACCCTAGCATTCCAGAAAACATTTTATCCCCTTCATTAACTCACAATTGACCAATCACATAAATCAGGTTAAGGACTAGTGGACATGTCTTTGAAGAAAAGAGAGATTCTAAGAAAGGCCGATTAAAGAACAGGTTGAATCTGATTTTGTCTTAGGATCTCTATTCTTGAAATTGCAAATAATGACCCCTGCAAAAAAGAACATTAATTCAACCTACCACTCTTTTGTTCACACTTTGAAAAGATGACAAAAAAAGCATTGTTTCTCTAAGAGAAGCCTCCACCTTCTTAAAGATACATGACTCATTTCCATCATCACGTTTAAAAACAATTTTTTTGCAGATGCAACATCTGTGAATGTGTGAATATGTGGGTGTATAATTATGTCTGTGGTGGACTCACCATGTCACCAGTGCACAGGTGTGCTGCTGTGAGGACAACTGGACACTGGGGACACACTGATGTCCTGTTGTACTCAGGGATCACTGCATGAGCCTTCACTCAGTAAGAGTTAGGAAGTTAGAAGCCCTGACACTGATTTCACTAAGAACAAGACTGAGTCCTGTGTGAAATCAGCTTGCCATCTTTACAGGTGATATGCTGAGGATGGCTCTGATGCTGTGACCTTCTCCTTGAACCCAAGGACCCTCAAACCTCCTCTGAGGTGACAGTAAGGGCTGCAGTTTTGCATCCTGCCCTTCCCGTGCCTCCCTATTCGTTTGCAACCCTGGAGCCATAGAACAGTGAAGCAAGTCCTCCTGCCTTTCATTGGTGTTTGGAACAGATATTTTTCTTGGTTTCACTTGGGGGAGAATGTTTCCAAGAGTGTAACTGGATGGGGTTTAAATTGTACACTTTGCCATGGGCTGCTCTCCGAGCTCTCACGTACATATGACCAACATGCCTGCAGGCAGGACCAGTGAATGCTGCCTGATGATGGGTGATTGCTGTGGCCACATCCTCTCCCTCCAAGGCCTGGCTTGCTGTGGGCTTCTAGAGGAAAGGAAAAATATGTGGTTCCCTCTTCTGAAGTGAGTAGGGTGTGATTTTATGTGTTATTTTTATGTCCAAAAGCTGCTCTACCTAAGCGATTTGGACCCTACAAGAAGACAGACATTCTTGTTGCCATATTCTCTTCTTCAGGGAAGAGAAGTTTAAGCTAACTAACCAGTACAGGACTCATTTTCTTTATTCCTGTGGGAGATGGACTCCAGCATGGAGATAAGCATAGAATAATGGAATATCTTGAGCTGGAAAGGACATCTCTGCACATCTCTTGGGGGCCATGGCTCCAGCTCATCCACCACCTGCAGAAACAGATCCAGCACTCATGTCACCTCCATGTCTGGCTGCAGTGCCAGGGGATGTGACAGGCCTTGTTTGCGCAAGAGATGCTGAGCAATGAACCATTTCTTTGGTTGGGGTGCAGTGGAAAATGTATAACCCAAAGGTTATGAAGGCTCCAGAGGGGGGAATAGAGGCCATGGCTCTGACAAAGATTTTTTGAGAAACATCATTGGTCTTGGAGTAATGTGAAACTGGATGGTGGGATGTAGGACACGATAGTTTCATCCTCCTCCTCAGTCCAGTAGGGGCCCACTCAAAGGGGCTGGCAGCCCCAAAGCCTTTAGTCATCCCACATTGCCTTTGGCCGCATTACCAGGTAAAATTGGGTCACCTACCAGAAGTTTTTGGTGGGATCATGATCCTGCTCTTTCTGGACCTAAAACCAAAGGATAAGGAAAGAAAACAGACATACTGGACACTGCATGCTCACTTTCCTCATTTTACTATTTGAGGTTTTTGAGGGTGGAGGAAAACAGATGATGTAGAAGCACCACTGATTTATACAGTGGCATAAAAGCATCAGTGTGACAATATTTATATAGTTTCAATGTTTTGAGATGTGCCCGGGAAAAATTCAAAATAATATAATGAAGAGAGTATTCAGGGTCTAAATTTACAGCAACTGCCCTGACATCAGTAGGATTTAAGTCCATCCTCTCAGTATCAATGGACAAAGCCCAGATTTATGCTTTGTAATTCCTCATCATATTGGGACAGGAAAAGATGGAAGTCAGCATGAATTAAGTGCAGAAGTTCTAAGGAATGGAAGTGGTCCCTTGCTTGAGATTCATTTAACTTAGTACATAGACAGTGATTTAAAATCCCAAATACCATTTGGCATCCATCTGGTGCCTAGATGATGCCTAACTAAGAGCAGTTTTTTACCCATTACTTTTAAGCAGTCTTCCTGGCAAAAGGACAATGGCAGATTGTGCTGCTATTGCATTTGCACCAGATTTTCACTAAGTGCAGATTTATGTTTATTTAATCACCGTTACTGGTTTATAAGTTATGCCTCATTTCTTTAAACAGTATGATTTCCCACCCCCCCAGAAAAATCGGAGTAAAGGATTTATGATGGAAAATCCATAAAACGTCCCTTTTGTTCCACCTAATTGAATTTCACCTCCCGTTACCATTACCTTATTCCTGTTCACAGGACAGAGAATGAAAAGCTTTGGCAAGTTTTTGGGTGAGTATGTCCAAGAAGTTAGAAATCTTGGCCTTTCTTCTGGAAGGTATTGTGTAAGGCAGACATCGTGGACATATCCCTGTGTTTCTCCCCTTTCTTTCTGTGTCATCCCTACAGTCAGCCTGAGACTGTAGCATAGCTGCCTTCAAGTGTTCTGTAGGGTAGAGTTCCTCAAACCTACATTAAGTCAAAAAGCTTTCCTAAAATCATATTTCTGAGAAAATATGATCTAAGAAATGGTTCAGACAACACTAGCAGCCCTTAGCCTTCCATTCCCTGGATCTTTGGTTCAGGAGGGATTTCAGCCATGGCAATAACCTGGCAGCATCACATTGAAGCTTTGTGTTGTGCCTTTCCTGTCTCATGTCACTGTATGCAGCAACATTTTGGTGACTTCACTCTGATGAATTTCCATTATTTCCTGCCCTAAAAGGACCAGTTTCCTTTGTGGTTTTGTTTTTAACCATGCCCTACCTATTCTTACCAAAGAAGTGATCTTTGTGTGGTAATGAACTAGCCAGTCTAGATATTAAACTTTCTTCTGGAAAGAACTTGCTGCTCAGAGAGGTCAAAGGCTCTCAGCTGCCAACAGAAATATGATTTAACAAGCAGAAGGCATTTTGGAAAAGAGTATCTGTGCTTTTGACTCCACTCCACAAAATGAATAGGAAACTCCCTGTAGTCCTAAGTGCAAAAGTGAGATGCTCCAGCCCTGGCTCAGCTGCTGTCTGTGTGTGCAGCTGAAGTCTGGGGACATGATTTTTGTGGGGACCTGGATGTGTGAATGACCTCTGATTTCACCTCACGGTTTCACAGTGGTCAAGGCTTAGAGAGGCACCATCACAGAGAAGGAGGGGTCCTTTACATGAATATTCCTTGTGCCTAAGGACACTAAAAGACTGAGAAGCTGGGATAGATCTATTTTGAGCTCCTTGGCACATTTTGTGAGAAGTTAAGGATGGTTTGCTGGGCATCAAAGTGTCGGTGTGTGTATATATATATATACACATATATATACACACACATATATAAGAAGTGCTCTCTGAGAACAGCCAGCTAAACTTGGAACATGCTGGCCAAGACATCTCACCTACAGCTAAATCCTGCCAGCCTGCACACAACAGGCATTTCTCTTGCTGTTTCACCAGCAAGGTGTGCACCCACTGGTGTTTAGGCACCTGTTAGGACTGGCATTTTACAAAACACAGCCAGCAGGCACAACACTGAAGGAAGATTTCTCTGGGAAGAGGAGTTCAAGTCATCAACTACTTAAGAGTTATGAGGTCACCTCGGTGGCTTCCACCTCATATCACTCTTCCAAAGAAAACAATGATAAAATCATTTTGCTGGATTAAAAGCACAATTTTGTAAGGTATAAATGAGGTTAGATCTCCTCTGCAGACATTAGACTTGGCGAAAGTCTGACTCATCTCAGAGGTAAGGGCATTCTTATGGATCCAATTAGAGAAAAAACACTACCTGGCAAGAAAGAACAAAACCTATAATACTTCTGACTATACAATGGCAGCTGGAATAAAATTTTCGCATATGGGAACATATGAGCTCAATGTGTAAGGAGAAACTGGGCTTGTCAGACTTAATTAGAGTGAGGGAAATGGCCTACGGTCAGAAACTGCACACATTGTCCACTCCTGGCTCCTGGGGCTGAGCCAGACTCGGAGGTCTGTGGGACAGCACCCTGCACCACAGTCCCAGAGACAGGAGTTCACACCAAGGGCTTCTCGCTGCTGGTGGTGAGAAAAATGTGTGCTTTCATTAAAATGTTGTCTCATGGTGGTGACAGAACGATAGAGGCTCCACCAGAGAGTCTCAAAGTGCACTCTAAATAGCTGTTAGTGATGGGATAGGGGCCAGCATGTTCCAGCAAAGTGTGCACAGGCTGGAGGCTGGTTTGGACTGAGAGAGGGCCATCACGGGTAATACATCAGATCCGTCCACCTGAAGTACATAAATAGATGTAATTACATCAGCATCCAAGTGCCTCACAGCACTCCTCTAAGCTAGAGATTTCCTGTTATTCCCAATTTATGTAGAAGCCTGGGGGACAAGGAGACTATAGGATTTCAGTGGGATCCAGACCTTCAGTTACCCTTCCAAGCCCTACCCTTGGGGACATGTGTATCATCGTGCAGGAATGGCCTCTGAAGGGCTGCCAGCCGCCTGTCCATGGGCGCCGGAGCCGGAGCGCGCTGACCCGCTGAGGTTGTTTGGGCATCGGAGCTCACACAGGGCTTGGGAGCTGCTTGGCAGTGTGGAAATAGGTGCAGATTTCCTGGGAGAGTGGAGTGGGTGAGGGGGCTGTAGCACCCTCATTGTCACCATGCACTGGGTCCAACATGCTCCTGCTCTCCCAAGCCGGGATCTTGGATCTTGGGGGATTGTTCCCCCGATGACAACTTCCCAGGGGATGTCAAAACAGTTTTCTTTTCCTCCAGCTTTTGCTGAACTAAGAAAATCAAATTGAAA
The DNA here is from genome assembly GCF_048771995.1 of Taeniopygia guttata. NCBI lineage: Eukaryota > Metazoa > Chordata > Aves > Passeriformes > Estrildidae > Taeniopygia > Taeniopygia guttata. Next base: position 6,353,058 of record NC_133028.1, read on the forward strand.
TATAATCATGGGGTGCTGGGAAAGGTTTAGAGAGAAAAGAAGCAAAAGCAGCATTTTTACCAGCCTGAAGTGGTGCAAATATATTTGAGATGATTCCAAGAAAGGAAGACTTATCTCATTGACATCTAATTGGTTTTACCAAAATAAAACTTTCCTTTGTGAACACAGATGAGCCATTTTATCCAATTCTTGGTAGTCAGTTGCAGGATAATATTATTATTTTGCTTTTATCCATATGATGTTTTTATATTTTATGCTTCCCAGGACAGAAGCTGTCGTGAAGAGTGACCAGGGCTTAGATCTCAGCTGAGGTCTCTGAGTGTTACAAATATAAAGGCAGATCACTGCATGCCTGTTTCAGCATCAAGCCAAAAATTACTTGTCTTACAAACTCAAGATTTTCACTTCTGGGAAAAAAAATCACTTGGGCAAGGGGAAAGAGAAGTCCATAAAGCCCTCAGTCTTTAAATTAAGCAGGTTCTCCCATTTTATACAAAGGGAAATGAATATACCTGAAAGGAACACAATAAAATCCCCACTTTTCGTTGGCATGGTTACTCTGTTGTGCTCCCATGTGAAAGGGCACCATGTACCCTACTAGAGATCAGGAAGGGCTGTGTCCCTTGGCTCTCTCCTTGAGGCAAATGTGCAAGTGATGTCTTGGGCTCAGATGTGTGCGATCCTTTGAAATTTGATTTATCCCCTGGTCCTGTTGCCTGTTATGCAGAGTTGCAGTGGGTGGGACCATCATGGTGATGCCCCCATTGGTGACTGAATGTATTTCAGGAATGTTCTGTAATACAACCTGGCTCATTGTTGACAGCCAGAACTTTCCAGGCCCCTTTTCATCTCCTTGACTCCCTCATTTATTAGGAGGGCACTAATCAAACAGGTGTACCTAGAAGGCAAAGATCTACCACCACAATAAGATGCAAGGTTCAGGCAGAGCAGGAGAAGGTCGTTCCTGGGGAAGAGATCTCTTGCCCCCATGTGCAGGCTGTCCTTATACATCCACCCTTGCCTGGTATATTACCCAAGGGCAAAGATCTGACCAACTTCTAAGCAGGCAGTGTGCCATCGTGACAGATGGGCACAAAAGGGGCAGCCAAGAAGCCATGTATGTGCATCCAGTGTGTTTAGGGGTTGGGTTCTCAGCCAGGAACTCCAGAGCAGCTGTCCACCCTCAGTTTACGTGCCTGTAGTTTAGGGGGATCTTCCACCACTAATCCAGCTTCAGAGATGGTTTAACTTTCAAAAATTAAAAATAGCATTCATTGCCCCATATGGAGAGTGAGTCTTGACCCATTTGCATCAAGGGTTGGTGTGGGTGAATGGGGAGGGGGCAGCATCAAAGAATGGGAGGGTGGGGAACTGCCTTAACCTCCATTTGTCTTTTTGTTGGGATCTGCTGTGGGATTGTTAGGAATGCCTCCACACACCAGTCAGATCTGGCCAGGGTGCCCAAGGCAGGATTTGGTCTCTGCTGTCAGAGAGCAGAGAGGACTGAATTCTTCTACCCTATTTATCTCAGTCCTAGAACTCCATGCTACCCTGTGTCAGCAGTGGCTAGACCTAATTGTTCAAAATTGACATTTTAAAGCCCTGTAGTTAAAACTGAGTCCTCATCACAAATGTCTAACACCTGGGTGTCAGATTCTGCCACTGACAGATGCTTCAACCAGGCCTTTATTCTCTGTTGGTCTTGCAGAGGTGCAGATGTGACTCTTCACAGGGATAGAATAATATTTTCCCTGACTCTAATTATCAAATGTTCAGGTGTATTTGGAGGTTCAGAGCTAGAACTAATAAAGGATCTAGATTGAAAAATGTCAGACACTTAGATGCTCAGCCTGAGATGCTTAACTTCTAGAAAGAGATCCAGACCTGTGACTGGGGGGTTTTAGCTCATGCACTTCACAGACCACTTTAGAAAACATGTGAACATAAGGGGAGCCCTCCTAATTAAACCCAAAGAAAGACTAAATATGGGTCTGTGTTTGCAAATTTTCACCTCCTGAAATGTGGGGTAGTGATAGCCCAGCAATTGAAGCATCTTAATCAAGTGTTCATCTAAAGTCTAGAGATCCTTACATGTCAATCTGTATGACATACATATGTGGAAAAAGTCACCAGAACCCAAGATTTAAGCTTTTTATTCTCTTGTAAAAGATTATTCTCCAGCACTGGGATATCAGGGAAGCCAGCTGTACCTTTGCATCCCCACTGGTCTGAGTAGGAACTTGTCCCTGGACCTCTGCTCACACCAGTTGTTCACCCCTGAACCTATGTTTCAGTTTGACTTAGTTGCTTGGTAGAAAGACTGTTTTTAGAAATGCAGCTGATAGTATCAGTCAAAATGTTTAGGGGAAAACTTTAGGGTTACATCTGGAGTACTCAGTGCACCTAAATTTTTCACATAAGGACACCTGAACACCTGTGTTCTTTTTGGAGTCTGGATACTTAAATGCACTCTGATCCTAACAGGATTTCAACTTTGAAATCTTACTGGGTATCTTAACGTTATGACAGATTTTACAAAGAAAAAATTACTATAAATTCTCCAAACTCCTATTTTTCAGAGTTTCTTGAGATTCGTAACTTGAGATTTAGAACATGGCAGAGTGAGCCAGAGAATTACTTCATTTCACCTCTAACTCTGGGTAAATGTTCTTACCTGTGCTAACGTGCAAGGTCAGTCAAAGCAGCTGGGGTTATCAGTCACACCAGAACATTCCCAGCCAGCCATCATGATGTGACCTGTAATCTGTACACCTGATTATCTGTTTAGAGTCCAGTCCATGGAAATATGCTGATAGAGGTGTGGATTTACCCTCCAAGGTCATTCGGATACAGCTTGAAATTTTTTCCATCATTTGAAACATCTTTTCCTTCCCACATTTCTCATTCTCTTTGGTGTTACTTATTTTCCTGTTTTCTGGCATTGTAAATGAAATCTCATAAAGAATGTGAATTTGAATCTCATACGAGAGATACACAGAAAAATGTTGACACACATTGTGGTATCTTCCAGGGGCCCCTGTGCACACCTCAGTGTTCTGTAGCATTTGCAGCTTACAAAGAGACCTGTTGGTTATCCCAGTGTGGTTATCACAGCCATGAAAACCAGCACACTCAATCCTGGTATGTGAGTTCTCCTAAATCACTGGATTTCAACCCATTGTCTATGAATAGCTGCTGTTTGTAGGTGTATTTTCCCTGTTTACTGAAAGCAGAGGGCACTTTGTAGTTTTACCTCTTTTTTGCTTTACCTCTTTGCAAAATAATTCTACACAATATTCAAACCTTAACATCTTTGGGGTGCCCTAGTGATAATGGAGATGATAATTTGCCCTGTTTGTCTCAGGTGGTGACTTTCTTCAAATTCCCTTCTTATAAGCTCAGCACATTTCATTCATCATCTGCAAAAACTCTGTACTACAATGTAAACCAGGGAAAATAATTTCTGGAAATAGCATTATTAACACTGAAACAATAAGCAGAATTGGAAGAAAGGGGGCATAACAAATAAGTATAATTTTTGCAGAGTTATTAGAGTGCATTAAGAGTAACTATTAAAACATAGAGTTATGTATGATACTTTATATATTTAGTATTTCTATTCAGAAGATGCCAAGGCATCCTGTAGATGGACAAGAGCAAGATTCTGGTAGACAGTTAGTAACCTGGGAATGCAGAGCTCTGACAACACAGGATTTACCCAGTCTCTAGTTGCTGTCTAAGGAATTGCCTGATTTGTGATCTTCATTAGGAATCTCATGGCATGCTAAATTCTTCTTAAGCACAGAACTCATGGAGTTAAAAAAACAAGGCAAGAGTAAAAATGAGTATGATGTAAAGATGAGGGATATGCACTGTAAAGGTTCTTAATTACAGAAGGTAGCAATCAGTTAATAGTTTAATGGTTGGACTCAAAGATCTTAGAGGTCCTTTCTAACCTTAATGATTCTATGATTCTGTGATATGACAGAACTTTACTTGAAGCAAGGAAGGATGGTTACCCTCCTCTTCCTCATATTCAGCTTTCACCATCTTGCTGGCTGACTGGATTTCTTCCCCCATTCATGGGAACAGAGCACCTTCACCAGAAGCATTGGCAGGGTGGTTAGGGCTGCTTTCAGGAGCAATTAAGACTGTGTAATTTGGGAGCAGCATGGGAAATATCAGGGTTATTCTCCACCCAGGCTGGAGCAGGGATGTCTGCAACACCAGCCTGTCCTGAATCCTCTGGTTCCTGCAACTTGGCTATGCTGGTGTCTGCATCCCCTGGCAATTCCCAGCCTTGGCATGTGGAGCACTCAGTGTTGGTGGATAAAGAAAAGACCTCTGTAATAAGTGAGCAGAATAAGGCTTTGCTTTCAGGAACTTTCTGGACTCACCCTATTCCCCAGTCACTATAATGTTCCAGCAAATACTTTGTAAGACAGTTTTCACACTGCTTCTAGGAACACACAGAATATTCAACCAAAATGTCATGTGTCGCCTCTTTGACCTCTTGGCGTTCATTGATGCAAGTTTACCTCATAGCTACTATTTTCCTAATAAATTCTGTTTAGGGTTTGTTTTTCAAGCTCAAATGGAAAATCCCAAATTGTGTCATAACAAGAGTAAACACTCCTACATGCTGAAAATGTTCTGTTTTCCATTGCTCTTTTGCCAAAGTCTGGGGGTGAAAAAAGGCTCACACAGGCTGAGTGTCGAGGGTGTAGTAGAAGTGGGAGGTAGCCAACTTGGAGTCTGAAGCTTGTGTGTTCCTTCAACAGCCAAGTTGCTATTGCCCTGATCCATCCACTAAGGATCAATTAATCACAGGTTTCTCCTTAATGAACAGATCCAGCTATCCCTGCCCTGATTAGCTAGTGGAAGGAATGTTTTTCAGTGAAAGATGTATAATTAACTCATACAGTGCTGGGCAGACCAAAACCAGCTTGAAGAGGTGTGAATCTTGCACATCTGGATGCTGGACACCTCTGGACCACAGCACTTGGAGACATGTTGGCGTAGCAGAGTTCCCTGAGACTTTGCCCTCTGAATCTGAGCTCTGCCTCTTTGCAAGTCTGAACTCAGAGCAGCATCTCAGGAAAATGAAGGAATTAAATTCCAGATAGGCCTTGGGAAATGGTCTGCGTGATGAGGTGCCTGAATTCTGCACACAGGCTCCAAACTTTTCAGCTGCCATCTGACACAGCAGGTGCCTATTTTCTTCTAGAAAATTTAAACAAACCTGCCAACACCTGGCAGAACTCAGATACCTGGATACATGCATGAACCTCATGGGATTCCCAGAAGAGCCATTCCTCTCCCACTCCTGCCTATGGACCAAAGGGATGTTCAGATAACTGGGACACCCCTTTGAGATCAGCTGCAGACATGTGTCCTTGCAGAGAACCTTCCCTCCAGCTCATCTGAGGCTGGACTATCAGTTCATGCTTTGTTTGTGGGGTCAGATAACCTTTAGGTTATTGAAGAGATACACCCTATTGAACTCCTATGACTTTCTGTACACAGTCAAATATCCATCAGGTTGGCAGACAAAAAGAGGGGTGAGCTGGAGGAGGAATATTGTTTTCAAATCTTGGGTTCAAACTCCTACATTTCAGGTGTGCATTTTCAACCAACAGTCAAATGAGAGGGTTGAAGGAAACCGAGGCCAGACTTGATGACGAAATAGTGGAGGATTCATAGCTGAGTTATGTACCTAACTGCATGGCAATATTTAGTTTACTTTTTTTCAGTTTTGCATCCCATACTACCAAGACCTCCCTTCAAATTTTAAGTGCAATTCCTAAGCTGCAGAGTCTTTGTCTTCAGCACACTCCAGATCCCAGCTAATGTCTGTAAAATCAGAATACACATTAAGGGCTGATTTTTAGACAGACTTTCTCTTCTGTTATAATATATTTAACCCACAGATTTCAGGGAGGAACTCATTTTGCCTATAGGGAAGGGAGAATAATTTTACCCTGAATGAAGCCAGCTTTGAGGTCTGACTGATGAACACATGTTCAAGCACGGTGTCCTCATGTCAGTGGTTTCCCAGGGCTTTCTGAAGAGGCAGGCTGACATCTAAGCTCTCACATGTGAGAAATCTCAGAGCAACTGAAGTAAGTGACAACATTTTTGCCAATTTTCCACTGGGAGTGATTTCACTGAAAGCAATTAGAGCTCAATAGCAGAAACACGAAAACCTCTCAAATGATAACGTGGCCCAGACGTTCCTGCTGTAATGAGAATTGTCCTGCTGAGATATCTTGCTGGGGAGAAATAGTTTGAGAAGGATTTACTCATTCCTCCTATGTGTAGGAAGTGGGGGACTGAGTTAACCCCTTCCACCAGGTCCAAATGGACCTGAATTCTCACAAGGTGAGCTATCAGAACTATCAGATCCCTCTTTCTCAAGCTAGACACTGCACAGCAGAGTTTCCCAAAATCCACTCAGAAGTGCTTGGCTTTGGGTTTGTCCTGAAAATTTTCTTGACACATCCAAAGATAATCTCAAGTCTGCCAGAAAGACTTTGGAGCCAAAATATTAACCTTTCATTTTTCATTTCTGTCTATGCTGAGTTTAGTCCTACTCCCAGGGAAGAAGCCACAGGCTTCTGCTGCAGGCTGCTTTGCTCAAGCCATTCACTGCCCACATCCAAGTGTTTTTGCAAGGAGAGAAAACACAGCTCCCCACCAGGCTGGCTGCTTAAGGAAAGCAGGAAGGTGGATAACAGCTAAAGAGCTTTCTAACACTCCAAGAGCTTGGTCTGCTCTTTCTCCTCACTGGAGCTGATTGGCATCCAAGACACATTTAATCCTGTTCAGCGAAAAGGCAATATTTTAACAACTAAATGGCTCATTCACCTGAAACCTCACATTTTCCAAAAAACATGCCAAGCTGGGTTTGAAAATCTGCATGCAAATGAATCATGGGATATGTGTGATCATTTCATGACTTTTTATGACACTTCTTCCGAGGATAGCAGCAGGCTTTTGTGTATTAATGCAGTGACTGATTAATTTTCCAGAAACCCTTACCTTATGGTAGATAAGACAAGTATAGATGTAAAATACGGGGCTTGCTTCATCCACAGGCAAGTCCAGCTGTTTCCGGGTGGAAGCTTGCCATAGTTTCACAGTTCATAACTGCAGTGTGTAAAATTCTCAAGCTGAAATTGTATTTCTTCCACATACTGTAAATGTTGCAACAAGCTGCATGCAACAAGGTGAGCAAGGGGATGCTGACTTCACCTGTTAATAGAAGGTGACTGGTCAAATGCTGCCTTTAAAGCAATCTTTCATCAGTGCTTTGACTCACCTTCACTTTTCCAGTGAAGAAAGCATGTCTTTAGCAGCTGAGCTTTCACCAGGATGAATTTTCCACAAATTTTTTAAGGCAAAGAGCATTTAACAAGGATGCTCCTTAGAAAAAACAAAGGAGGAGTTCATCAAACGGAATGGGTGAGGGTAGTGATTGAACTGGGAAAAAACCTGGGAAAAAGCATAAATATGAATTAGACCAATTAATAACAAAAATAATTGAGTATAGATACTGGTACTGAGTGGAAGAAGCATAGAGTGTGGGATCGAGTGAGACGAAAGCAAAAGAGTTCCTAAATATCTTGTTTGACTGGTCAGAAGGATACCAACTGGTGGGAAAGTAATGAGAGTAACTGGAAACATTGGGATTGAGGAGGTGTGAGCAGGGAGGAAGAGGAACCTTAAAAGAGGAAAAGTAGGCAGCATTAATAAAAATGGGAGCTGAGACATAGAAAAGTAAAAGAACTGTGAGTGTAGCAGGAGAAACAATGAGGTCTGGGGTAAAACCCTAAAATAGAGAGAAGTTACAGCCCACTTCATGGCACAAGAGCTGGTTTGAATAGGTGGTTTTACAAATTATATATTAGAAGAGACCTAAAACAGCACCAATATAGGTTGGCAGTGGGCCGTGTGATCCATCTACTCACTGTATCTGACCACCATGGGATTTGTTTTCCCCTCCAAATGCTGGGCTGACTCACACTTTAATGTGTTTGCAATTGCACAACTGCTTTTGGATTTCTGTGAAACAGGCAGACAGTTCTTTTAACCTCCAACCTTTGTCTCTTTACGAGCTTTTGATGTTGTTGTTTTGTGTGTTTGACTAAGTGAGAATCAGACCCGTGACCCTGTGGGCTGGAGAGGACCCTTCTCCTGGCTCACCCAGGATTCTTAGTTCCATGTAGCAGCATAAATGTCCAAAGGCCAAACACAGTGCTGCTGGAGGCAGTGGAAAGGATGCCACGAGCTCAAATGATCCAGGGCTCAGAGCCAAAAGCTTCTCTGAACAAAGAAAAGGAGACACTTGCACTCTGCCCAGCTCATGGAGACTGGTGTTTTGTGATTGATTTCCTTTTTCAGTACATTGTGGAAGGAGAAAGGCCTTTCAATAGGAACAGCCACAGGATGTGTACAGTCAGCATGAGACTTGTGCTCTTTACAAATTATATGCACTTAAGAACTGAAGTCACTTAAAGCCAGACAAATTCCTCTCAAAATGACAGCTCCTGAGGAAATGGATCGTGACGTTCAGGACTGAACTTGCACTTTCTTGGAGAGAAAGAATCAGAATCAGAAGTCAGCAAGATCTGGAGGAGTTTTTTTCACTTCCAAGGAAAAAGGAAGGCAGAAAATGGAATAACATTACTGCACAGTGAAGAGGGGGCAGCTCAGAGGTCCTGACTCCCATCCTGAGGCTCAGCCTGCTCAGCCTGGAGACCACTTGGCCAGCAGGCACCCTCTCCAAGCAGTCCAGGGTGCAAGTCAGTGGGCCAGGGGAGAGCTGGCAAGGCTGTTTCTTTTGAGGAAGAAATTCATCATAGGAAATGGCAGCCATTTGGGACACCATGGGAAGTTCACCCCCCCAGGGAAGTTTGTGGCTGAAGAATGTTTGCCTTCCTGGAAGCGATGAACAATCAAGGAACAAGGGTTGGGGGGGAAAAGAAACATCCAGAGATAAAATGAGGGAAAAAAAGTGCCAAAGAGCCATAAGAAATTTTATTTGACTTCCTGTTCTATGGGTTTTTGGGCTTTTTTGGTTTGTTTTTTTTTTGTTTTTTTTTTTTTTTACTAGTTTGTGCATCAAGCTAATTATATCCTCTGCACAGCACAATTGGATTGGACAAGCCAAAAGGGACAGCTAGGACTGGATTCATTAGAAACAGTTTTTCATTTTATAGAACTGTAAAATATAATGATACAGTTCAGTCCCAAACTTGCAGTAACCAAATTTGTATGGCACAAAACCCATTCCTCCTAATTTGGACTTCCTAGCTGAAGCCTCAAATACTATTCATTGCTGTATATTCTCTGTCTCTGGTCACTCCCTCATTGAAAGGTGTCAGGCATGATTTAACCAGTAAAATTAAATTGTTGTTTTTCTATCAAGAGTAATGCCTAGAGTTGGCCAAAATGTCATAAAAGATTCAGGAACACATTGATTTAAAAATAACATTTAATTCCAATATAATGTGGCTCCAAGGCCTCTTTCAGTGAGATACTTTAAAAACATAAATATAGGCAGTACTGGCCTCAAAATAATTTATATGCTGGAGGCTCTGATCCCACCAATATAAATCTGTGCCTAGATGGAGGATTCTATCTGGTGGAAAGTTCAGTACTGCTAATGGTTATTGAGCCAGAAATTATCCCATTTAAATCTCAGCTCCCCAGCTGAGCTTCCGAGGCTGAAACTCCGCAACAGAGAGAAGGCAAAAAAAAAACAGAGAGAAGAAAGCTGCTCCTGAACAATTACCAACAATGACACTTTTATAGCCATTTATTTCTAATTGCAGCTGTGCCATAAATAACAGAAGATAGCCCTTTTAAAATGGTTTAGAATCTGGAAGCCTAACTAATAATTTCCAAGTAACAGAACTTTCACTTCTAACAGGATGGAAGAATATGAGAACTTGGAGCACGGCTGAGAAATGTCATCCCACAACTCTGTAGCTTGGCAGTTTTCCAAGACTGCCCTTCCCTGGCCTACCATTGGTCCAATTATGTGCTGTACCCCACAGGTATCACTAGATAGAAGATTTTGGGGCAGATTTTGCCTAAAGCAAGGCTGTTTGGTAGACCCTGCCCCTCAATATTTGGGTTGAGCTGATCATGTGAAAAGGTGAGCAATATCTTCTATGCTAGGTCACTCTTGAACACAAGATGCCCTGAAGTCACCAGAGCCTCAATATATGAAAGATTTACCCCCAAGAAAACCCAGACTTCTCTACATTTGACTATAAATGCTTGGATCTTCATGACAGAATGTTTCCTCTGGTTAGACCAGGGTCCCCTGAGTTCACAGCCATGAAATCACCAAATGGCAAGACCATAACTAAAGTGTCCTAGAGGAAATATAGATGGACAGGGTGTCTGATGGACACAAAATTAAACCACAAACGTGTTTCAGAAGGACCAAGGAGAAATCTGTTGGAAATAAAAATGTTTTGTTAACTTGTTCCATAGCTGGATTTAACAACAATATTTAAAAACAGGGTTTGGAAGCAGATTTGAACTGAGTATGTGTGAGCAGAACATCAAGAGATTTCATTTTAAATTCCAGACATTGGGATTTAAGTCAAAAAGTTTTCACAGCATCTTCCCTCTTTGTTTTCCACCAGTTCTCTGACAGAAAGTATTGCTCCTTCTGGGAGGCCCTAGCAGCACAATTGCCTTCTTTCCCAAATATTTGTTGGAATGACCTCCCATTTCACAAACCAAAGGAAAAAAGAAAAATCATTAAAATTTCTCATTAATCAATATTAACTTTGATGTTAGCCTCCCCTATGAGCAGAAGCCTTTGTCACAGAGGACGAGCATTCTTAGCCCGTGATAAGAAAACAAGTTATTTAATCAATATATTTTCCAGCATACATGTTCTTTGGCAGAGGCTTTGTTGCCTCTTCTGAGGGTGCGTGTGTCTCTGCTCGGAGATGTGTGTGTGTGTGAGCTTTCCTGCCTCAGAAAACAGAGCTGTTGGACATGGATAGGAATGTGTCTGGCATCTTTAGAAGAAAAGACTCAGAAGGAAATCAGTATTTGAGTGAGTTTTGCAAGATATCCAGCTCTGACTGTTTTGTGGTTAGCTTTCCATTCCAAAATTGCTAATGGTGAGCTGTCCAGACTGTGTCTCTTACCAAAGAATTTTGGAATCATGAGAAAACAATGAGTTAGCCGTTAGGAAAGATTAACCTCCCAGTCTTAATCCTTCCAACTATCGCTTTACATAAAAAGGGCATTCATGTCTAAACCACTGTTAAAGACTCGTGGATAAATTTCTCTCCTAATTCCACTGAAACTGTCATTTCCACACCAAATATAGAGTGATTTAATGTGAGCTGGCTACAGTTATTGTTGCAGTAGTGTTCAAATTCCCATCTAATACACGAGTCCTGGTAATGGTACTACACACTGCATTTACACAGAGAAAATTTACAAGCTGAACAGACAAGAGACACAGAGGATTGCAGAGAAAGGAAGTATTTTTATATTTTAGGCAATAAAGTCTCATACTAATTAGATGATTTCCTCATAAATATATAAAGAATTTGAGAAGGAATGTGAAATAAACCCAACTGTGCTAAATCCTGCATCATCCCTCCCAATTGCTTTATAAAGGACATTAGGGTTTAATTTATTGTGGAAAAGGCAGGTTGTCCCTTCTGATTTCACTGATGCATCCACAACCAGAACAAAATGTAACACTTCAGAATAACTAAAGAAATAGTTTCCCAGAATAATTTTGCTGTCAGTTGCCTGTAACAACAGCATTTTAGGCCTAGGAGAGAAAGGATGCTTAGTGCCTGTCACTTACTCAGGCATTTTAATTCTTGCTGCTTTCCTAAGCAGGACCTAGTCTGCTCAATATATTCATAGTGCTCAGGACACTGGTTTTAAAAGTCAGAAATAAAGAACTTTATCAAGATAGGGTGGAGTTTTTGCCTTTTTATTTTTAATCTACCTGTAACCTAACTGTCTCTCTCAGTGCTACACTGCCTGGCTGGTGACACAAAATTGGTGGTTGAGACCTTGACATCTTTTATCTATACAGTTGTATGGCAAATCTGTTCACTTTAAGTTGTGAGAACTGTAGAGACAGCAGCTGGATCCTCATGGAATTGCAGCCTCTGCACTCTGGTGGCTCCAGGTGAGGTGGTGAGAGAGCAGCCAGCTCTGCTCCTGTACTACCTACACATCCATCCTGGGAAATGGGCTTGTTGATCATCTGAATGCAGCTTTCAATTAACATGTTTTGGATAGGAAAAAAAAATTGAAAAAAAAATCCATTTTGCCCAAGTTTGGATTTTGACCCTGCTGTAAGGGCTAGGGGGGGTTTGGTGATGCTGAGCCCGATAACACAGAGGACTGACACCGATTGCATGGATACCAGCACAGAAATGCAGACCTGTGTGATGGTGTGAGAGGGCAGAATGGAGGGATGTGTGTTGTAGTGCAGTGCCTCTGCAAAGGGAGATTTTTGGTGTAAAGGCTCAACAGCTGTAACTAATCCAGTTGCAGGTTTGCCTCTGGCACCAAGTGCTGCAGTTCTTTAGCCAGCACAAGTGGTCAGCGCTGTCCTTGACAAAAAAACAAGCTCATAGCAAGAGGCCTGACAACTTGCAAGTGTTATGGACAGAGAAGTTTTTGGCACTCTAGAGTCTTTCTATTATTGCAGTGCACCAAATGAAAGCCTGCATAGAGAAAGGGAAGAAAGGACCATCTGGTTCTTAAAGGTCTCTTCCTCTGCTCAGCACTGGAGAGGTCACACATGGAAAACTGGGTCCAGTTCTGGGTTCCTCAGGGAAAGAGAGACCTGCACATACTGGAGGCAATCAATCAAAGGGCCATGAAAAGCCTGGAGGGGATGTAGCACCACTCCTGAGTGAAGGCTGAGAGAGATAGGACTGTTCAGCCTAAAGAAGAGAAGGCTTGGGGCTCTTATCAATATGTAAACAAATAACTGAAGAGAGGCTGCAGAGAAGACAGACAGGATTCTTTTGGTGGTAAAGGAGTGAGAGGCATCACTCCTTTACCATCATCAGGGGAGGGCTCCTCTGAACATCAGGAAACACTTCTTTACTGTGATGGTGACTGGCACATGTTGCCCAGGGTCACTGTGGTGTCTCCAGCCTTGGAGATAATCAAAAGTTGTCTGGACACCATCCTGAGCAACCACCTCTAAGTGCTGCTTCTTGAGCAAGGAATTCAGACAAGATGATCTACTGAGGTCCTTTGCACCCTCAATCAAGTTTGTGATTCTGTGACTGCCCAGCTAGAAGGCTTATGTGGTTTTACAGCTGCCAGAATGCTGAAAAAATAATTTTAAAAAGTTATGGATAATACTGCTCCTGGTCTTCTGGCTCAGACTGATGAGCAGTGTTTGAGCTGTGCCCTTCCCAGGTGCTGTCAATGTGCTCTCCCTTTCTCAGGAGGTGAAGGAGAAACAACCTTTTATATTTTCAGGATGTGCAAGGCCTCCCACTCCCCTCTTGCAGTAGAGGTACCTGCTCTGGGCTGCTGTGCTCACTGCAGAATGTCTCCAGAGGCAGAAATATTTGTTGTGACAGCAGGACAAGGGACGTGTCAGGAGGCACAGGAGATAAATGGCACAGCAGCCATGCTAATGCTCTCCCTGATAATGCAGGTGGAGAGTTAAGAACCATTTGCCTCACTGCTGCATGAAACAAATCAAAGAAGGCAGCTTCTCTACGCAATGTACACTATTGTGTCAACAAAAATTATCCAGATGGGAGTTTATTTTGCCACATGACTCAAAGTTATTAAAATTAATTAGAAAAATTAATTAATATCTTGACTGCTTTGTTGGATTTCTTATTGTATTTGGGTGCAGTGAGCAGCATTTCCTGGTCAAATGATTTTGAAGGTGGCTATTGTCTATTGAAAGCATAGGAAGAAACGTAAAAAAGAAGTGGGTTTAATTTTCTGGAGTTTTTACCACCATCTATGCCACAATTGCACCTGCAAGCCCCTTGCAGTGCAATGCTAATCCATGCAGGAGCCCATCCTCATTCCAAAGTGGGCAAAGAGTCCTTATGCTGCTCCAGGAGAATGTGACTGTTCCAAAACCAGAGGTGATGCCTGTTGCAAACCCAAAAATGGGTTCTGTCTTAGCTCAAAGCTTTAACACCTGTGTTACACTTCAGGCTGAGGAGTTGTTAAATTTTATGGGTTTCAAACATATAGATAGGGAGCTATATGCACACACAGACTTTAAATATAGATGACCTCCATCCATGGAGTGACTCCCATCCCATCTGCTGGCAGTGCCTGGGTGGGAGCACTATCATCCAAGAGAGATGACCTCAAGCTCACGAGCTCTGCATGAAATGTCCCTTCAAAGCCCCAGCAAGGCTGAGGCTCGTGCCTAGAACAGGGCATAAATGGTTTTCCTGAAAGCAATAAAGCTCCTTGTCTGCCAAAAGTCAGCTCCAAAAGCCTGGAGCTTTTGTTAACAGAGATAACCAAGTGCATAAAATTTCCTTATTTAGTTCAGTAGCTGATTTATTTTTAATGCTCTGAAGAACTACACAGCCAGAGGAGATTTATCAGTTGTCTGGTCAGTCCTCTGGGCAAAGCCAGGGCTACTGATTCCCTCCAGCAGTTCCCACATCGAACCCAGCAACAATAGACAAGGAAGTGTCAGTTATTAAATGGGCTGAAAACACTTTCCATTGTTAAGTAAAGGATTTCCTTATGATTTCCCATGCCAAATAATAAATTCTAAGTTATACAGTGTGTGCCATGACAGACCAGTACTACTGTGAAGAAGGTAAATATTAAAACCAAATGACATCTTCACCATTTCTTGTCAAAGCTGGCTCAGGACTATCCCCAGTAGGTGCAAGGAGGAGTTTAACTCTTGTTTTCCCCCTTCCTCTTCCATTCTCAACTGGAAGAGATGAAAGGGGAATACACCTTTTTTGAGGGAGAGCTTTTCTCTTACAATGAAGAGGGCTTGTCCTCCAGCCATTGGAATTGTGGAATAGCCTGGTGGGATCTTGCTGTGATCCTTTCCATTTCCCTGGAAGCAAGAAATGCAAACTTGTTCATTGCTTCATAAATACAGTAAGTGTTACAGTGAGGTTTTTTTAATGGATTTTTTTTTCTTCCTTTCTTTTCCTCCAGTAACTAGAAATTGCAAATGCTCAGGAAAAGAAGAAGGATTGTAGGGGAGCCCAATTCCCTTGGGCAAGCTGTTCTACACGTGTACAGGAAATTGAATGCAGAAATTATTGCATGCAAGGCTGTTAAAGAAGTGTTGGGGTTATAAAACAGATCTTTCAGCTGCCACCCATTGTGGACATTCCAGTTGTAAAGGGTCAAGTTTTAATACAAATCTGCTGTCCCAAATTACATTTGTCTTTTTCCATAAACTAGAAGTTGTCAAAGATTTACAGGAAGGTAATTTTATTCCTTGTTACTTTAACTCATTTATCTTCTCTCTGAATTTCAAAAGAAGGAGAAGAAGGAGAAGGAGAAGGAGAAGGAGAAGGAGAAGGAGAAGGAGAAGGAGAAGGAGAAGGAGAAGGAGAAGGAGAAGGAGAAGGAGAAGGAGAAGGAGAAGGAGAAGGAGAAGGAGAAGGAGAAGGAGAAGGAGAAGGAGAAGGAGAAGGAGAAGGAGAAGGAGAAGGAGAAGGAGAAGAGAAGGAGAAGGAGAAGGAGAAGGAGAAGGAGAAGGAGAAGGAGAAGGAGAAGGAGAAGGAGAAGGAGAAGGAGAAGGAGAAGGAGAAGGAGAAGGAGAAGGAGAAGGAGAAGGAGAAGGAGAAGGAGAAGGAGAAGGAGAAGGAGAAGGAGAAGGAGAAGGAGAAGGAGAAGGAGAAGGAGAAGGAGAAGGAGAAGGAGAAGGAGAAGGAGAAGGAGAAGGAGAAAGGAGAAAGGAGAAAGGAGAAGGAGGAGAAGGAGAAGGAGAAGGAGAAGGAGAAGGAGAAGGAGAAGGAGAAGAAGGAGAAGGAGAAGGAGAAGGAGAAGGAGAAGGAGAAAGGAGAAAGGAGAAGGAGGAGAAGAAGGAGAAGGAGAAGGAGAAGGAGAAGGAGAAGGAGAAGGAGAAGGAGAAGGAGAAGGAGAAGGAGAAGGAGAAGGAGAAGGAGAAGGAGAAGGAGAAGGAGAAGGAGAAGGAGAAGGAGAAGGAGAAGGAGAAGGAGAAGGAGAAGGAGAAGGAGAAGGAGAAGGAGAAGGAGAAGGAGAAGGAGAAGGAGAAGGAGAAGGAGAAACCCGTTGGTTTGGTAGAATTTATTAGGACACAGTGCTACAATGGCTTCTCTTCTTGGTCTGCTGAAATGTCCATGAAAACTCTGAGGGTCTCTTCCAGCATACCTTAGATCTCTTGAAATAGGGTTAAAAACAAATAGAACACAAAACTTTATTGTTCTTGATGTGAGTCATTTATTACATACATTCTGTTCTCCCGATCTGATATCCCACCCTTTGCCACGTGAGATCATAGCACATACTGCAAGTGAGATGACTTGTTCTAAATAATTGTGACAATGAAGAGTTTGATATTCAGATTCTCAGTTGCTACCAGGAATTTTGATTACACTTCCCTTTCTCTGCTTCTACTTTTCTTACTGTTTTCAAGGCAACAGACAAAAAGATTTCTCAAGGCCATCTGCAGAATTAAATTTGAGATTATGATGCAATGAGGTACAGCACCAGTTAATTTAATTGGTTTTGAAAGAAGTAAAAGGAAAACAATCTTACAGCCCCATCACTGAAATCATATTCCAGAGGCATGCTACTTCATACTATTATTTTTCCTGAAATTAATCTGAATTTTGTTATCAGCAAATCAAAAGCTGATCTTCCAAACTTAACATAAATTCTGATCTAAATCCCTTTTTTACTTGAAGCCAGACACAAAATATATTCTTAAACACTGCTGCTCAATTTACACCCTGCCTTTTAATGTTTCATCTGACTGTTTTAGTCCTATTCATTATTCCTTCAGACTATAAATGCACAGGACAAATCCCCCAAGTTTTGCTTTTCAGGCTGCAAATTTAATTTTGGTGACTCTACATGAACTTTGAAGCTCTGGCTGGAGCCAGTCACTAGGAACTGCAGCTCCTACTTTGTAGAGGCTTAGTCTTGATTTTGCAAAGAGCTTTTGTGTAATCAGTCAATTAGAGCTGTGACCAGTGATCCATATCAGCAACTGATAGGGAGTGCAGGATTGGTACGTCTGGAATCCAGGTTTCAGCCTTTCTGGTTAGGTAGTGATTTTCAAACAGCACCAATATTCAAGGTATTACATTGATTTCTTCAATTCCTTGAAACTACAAACACCTACAATCAATTCTGCATTAATTATAGAAATTCTGGACATTGTTTCTTTCAATATTTCCATCTATGCTGGCACTATTAGGAAATCCTTCCCTAAGAGTTTTCGGTAACATCTTCTGGAAGTGTAAATAAATACACTGATACAATTACAATCAGTTAATAACAACCAAATCCTACCACTACAGCTCTAAGTGTATTTGTTTAAACTCTGAAACTCTGTATTTAGATTGTTTTATCTCTTTGTAGAAGCCTAACTTTTAAAAGAGTATTAAACCAGAGTAAATTTTGTGGAAGTGGGTGCTTATTTAAAGGCCACATATTTAACAAGACACGTTAATAGCTGCTGTTCTGTAAGAAAGAGTAATTGGGAAAAAAACTTCAGATCTTAGCATTATTTTATAGTTTCCCCTTTCAACGACCCCCTGAGATCCCATTTGCTGAGATCTCTGTTGTCATAAAATGCTCACATGATTACTGACAATATTTGTTGAATGCAAATGTGTTCTCCACCACTTAGAATGAATGCTGTGCATAGTGCCTGCCACTGCCTTTAAATACTCAAATGTGCTGTGAGTCACTTGCAGTCAGTTTGACTTAAATATTGCTAATTCGTCTCTCAGTGTAGTTCTGTGTACTTAATAATGGAGGAGGCACCAGAGCTTGAGCAGTTGTGAGCGTGTCATGGGAAGCCACGTCCAGGGCTGAAGCAGCTTCCACCTTGGATGAATTCCTGAGAATAAGAACTGGAGGGAGATCAGCATGGGCACACAGCAGCTGGCCTTGCTCCTGAATTTGATCACAGACATCAGGTCTCAGGGATGCTCTGAGGATGCCTGACTGCTTCCCACAGAGACCTGAGGGGTAAGGGGGCAGTGCAGGGACAGATGAATAGAGATGTTTGCTGTCCAGGCATCGAAGAAGAAAATCCTTCATGGAAGTGGCTGTCCACAAGGAAAATGGCACCAGGAGGAGCAAGGAGGTGGATGGGCCTGAACCTCAGATGTTCAGGAGAGAAAGCATCTGGAGATGTTTGGAGAAACCAAATGAGTGGATGAAGCAGAAACTGTTTGGTAGTTAGAGAAGGGAAAATCCCGGGGCTCTGCCATTGGCATTATTTCTGCCATTTCAGCTGACTACATCAACTGTTCTTCAAGAAGGAAACGAGTTCTCAGGTTTTCCCCTGAGGACCAGTTCCTGTCGACTCATCCCCATTCCAGTGTCAGACAACACCATCAGAGCTGGCTTCTCAGCACCCTCTTTACCACAAAGGTGTCTCTGGAAGGTATGTACCCCTGTCTGCAGTGCCCTCCTCCTCTTCCTCATGGCAATATGTGGTGTTGAACAAGTTCTGCATCACTTAATGAGGCATCTGTGTGCCAGGTCAGCTCTAACTTCTGATAACCAGTGTCACATCAGCCTGCCTCACTGCCTTTGCACCACAGCTGGCTGCTGCACAGCTGCCCTGGGGCACTTTAAACACTTGGGTGTTTTAAGGGAAAATATATTTAAGTACCCAAAATGAATGTGGGTCAAGCAATTGGACTCTCAGCATGGGAGAATGGCATTCAGGCCACACACAGGCCCATGAGACACACTTTATCTGGGAGTGGAGCTCATCCTTTCTCCAGACCATTGGTACCTAGTGCAGAGGCCACGTACCTTCTGGATTCAAGTAGGATGGGGTTCACCACTGTTTCTCCAAAGACTGGAAAGAGAGAGAGAAAAGACTGACTCTTTCAAAGCATGGCTGCAGAAGAGAAGGGCCCTAGTTTTCCATTGCTATCACTCTTTTCTAAAAATGTGACAGAAAACAACCTGTTGGTAAGGACCAGAAGTAACGCTTTTACCCGTGGGATCTTGTTGATGCTGTTTGTTTATCCATCTCCACGGACCTGACTTGGCTTTGGTGGGAAGGGTGTGGGCATGCAAGAACACCTGTCCTGGGCTCACATCCATCATCTCCTGCTCTCTTGGGGCATGATGGATCCAGACTATTTGAGGCCCATGGCTCAACTGGAGCTTAAGCAGAAAAATGGCACCCTCCTGTGGCAATGGTTTAAAAAAAAATAAAATAAATAGCTGTGCCTAAATTCAGAGCAGGGTCTAATCTCATCAGCATGTGTTACCCCTGTGTACACCCACCAAAGGAGGCTTCATGGGGGATGAAGGTGCCCCTGTGCAGGCACAGAAACATTGGGATTTGAGAGCTGGGGTGATGCAGGGAGTGCACCAGTGCAGAGCCACGGCAAAAAGCCTCCAAGGTCAGGCAGGGAGTCCTGTGGCGAGCTCAGAGGCAACTGTTGAGCAGCACGGAGCCACTCTGGATCCCAAAGTCCACATCCGGACAGCTTCAGAGCCTACATCCTTTTTTTGGACTTGGCTCTTTGTCAAAACCATAGGGTACAGTGCCTGCATGGACTTCAAAGGGAGGACACCAAATGTGATTTGGCCCAGGCAGTTACGACCATTTATTGCCAGCATCTTTCTCAGATACTGCTGCCAAGGGTTAAAATGTTTACATGCCCCCTGATTTTAAATGGACCGGGTAGCATGTCAAATGCCAACGAGAGGGACAGCTGGAGTATCTAAACCAAGAGCTTTGATCTTGGTATCTGTAAAAAAGAGGTCATTTAGTCTCCCCAGGAAGCACAGACATTTAGAAGGTCCCCGTACAACTCATGCAAGTATTTTATTAACAACAATTTCTATTCACATTTAGGTAGGTTGTGTTACTACTTACTTAAATTCCTCTTATATATGCATGTATATGCGTATATATGTATGAATATCTGCATTTTGTGTGTGTGTGTATGCATATATGTACACACACATATCTCATACACACGAATCTGTGTGCTTGTGTGATTATCTGTGTGCTTTCTAATGTCCAGTATTTCTATGCAGATGTACTGATCTGTCTAACTTACTTGCAAACAAACAGCAATGGTTTAAGCATTATATTTTATCTCTAAGTCAGTGTTTGCAGAAGTGACCTGAAAAATTTGTCTGTGTGAGATGCTTTGAGTAAACCTGCAATTGTAATAATAGAGTGTGGTGTTTTCAAGAAGATGCAGGCGTGAAACACAGACTTCATTGTGCTGTAATCAGGTCTGACATTGATTCAGAAGAAAAGAATTCTAAAATACAGTATTGCACAGGGGAAATATTTTTATTTTTTAGGAGGGGGTTTTGGTGGTTAGTTCACAATGCAATTAAAATAGCCACCAGATGTTTATGACTTCAGGCAGCAGTTAAATTTAGTGTCTCTGATCACTGTCCTTCGCTTTTTTGTCAGAATAAATAAGTATGTTTCTGTGCTGGAGGAAAAAAATCCTTAATTTTTAAACATACGGGGGTGGGAGGGGTGGGTATTTCCATTTGGCAGATCTCATGCTGTTCTGTGGCAGACTTCTAAGAAATTACAATTTTGAAGTTAAAATAAAATCTCTCTCCAGGATGAAATAAACATATTTACTCAAATGTGAGATGAAATGTACAGTAACATCATTAAACTGAAGTGATTTGTGAGAAGCAGTATTGTAAAAAGCTGTGGCTTTTCCAGAGCATATAATAAATAAAAAGATACATTTTTTTCCCATTGAATAATAGGATTATTAGTATGTAATTTTTTTTAAAGACACATTTAAAGAGAGCCTGCTGGGCTCTTATTATGGTAAATTTTTTAGAGTCTGTTATTCTTATTTGTTTCAGGGCTGTTAATTTTGAGGCTACATTATATTCAAATTATATTTGATTACCAGGCTCAGTAAGTGATCACAGTTTGTGTTCCAGCACCAAAAGGAAAGCTAATAAATTAAGCTTCACACTAACATTTTAAGAGATAAATTATTGAGGTTCTGCAAAATAAAAAAAAAAAAAAAAAGAGCTAAAAAAAGTTAGAAGGATCTGCCGGGCACCTTATCTAAAGGAGGAGAGCCCAGACAGGGGTTAAAAAGCCCTGAAGTGTCCTAACTTTAAATGCTGTATTTTAGCTATTCATTCACATCTGAGATGATGTGTTGACAAAGTAATCAATAATTTAAGAATATAAATTTATGAAATATCTCAGATAATATGAAAATAGATAAGAGATTTGTATTCATGGGTACATAGCAATTTCCATTTCCCTATTCCCATCTCTCTGGGTTTCTCTGGCAGTTGCTGATGTCAGGAGCCGAGGCTCTGGTTGTGCCCATCAGCTCCAGCCCCACGGGCTCTCAAATGGGGGACTCAGAAACACCCAAAGTGACACAAAGGATGGAATATCAAAGGCTCTGCCACCATTCAGGGCTACATTCAGCATTTACTCCTCAGTGTTTGTTATGGCAATAATTCAGGTTGAAAGAGACAGTGTGGGTTTATAACTTATATTAAAGTACGCTGTGGTTTTAGGATATGCAAGTCACAGGGTGCTGGGTTTGCTGGCAGTGTTGTTCCAGCAAACTTACAGTTCATCCCTCCTGCCACCCTGGAGTGTGGGACTGCACAGGGGGAGTAGGAAGGACTGCAGCAGGACAAAGAGTTAATCACCCAACCAGAAACTGTATTTTTGTAGACTACAAGTGAGTCACTCAAATCAGGGCATGATGCCAAAATCAAGACGAGCAGGTCAAAAGCAAGTCACCCTTAAGTCTCACTGCAGGCTGCCCCAGGTAATGGAAGGGCTTGTTTTGCTCTGTCTCTAATCCTGGAAACTCAAATTAGACTCTGAATGAGCAACAGTACCCCTGAGCATGCAGGTCTTAAACAGTATTATTTACAAAAAAAAAATTATCATCAGCTTTTCATGACTTAATAATATTTCTTGGTAATACGGTTCAGGTGTAGAAATATATCACAACACAAATCCCTGCCCCAAACTGCCTTCCAGCCTCGTGTGTACAAACTGCTGTGTCTCAGCTGCCATTGTTCTCTCTCCAAAACCCAAACTTTGTGATATTTTATTTTTAACCTGCTGTAGCTGGTAGAGGGTGTCTAAAATCAGTGTCAACCAGTTTAGCAACATTTTCCAGTCAATGATGCAAAATTGTCCCATTATTGTGAATATATTTTTTTCCTTGCTTAGTTCCCTTGTTGCATTTTTTTTATTAATTGCCACCATTAATTACTTGTTGCAATCAGGAGAGAATTATGTGATTTGATTCAAGGCTGGTATTTGCTTCTTTTTTCTTACCTGTTCTGCAATAATTTCCTTACTCTTTTCTTATAAGAATTTAAATAGCAACACCATATTTCACACCCTGAACTTATTCACTACTTACTGTGTTTTTTCCTGTCCTTCCTTCTCTGTGACCCCTTTTTCTGGTGCTTTTCAGCCTCACTTCAGCTTTAGGGTCTGGGGCTTGCAGACATTCCCCTGCTCAGAAATTTCCCTGTGTCAATGGCACCGCTCAGATGTGAAAAGTAACTCAAGTACTGGAGCTCTTGGAGAGCAGGACATGAACCAGCAGTGATCTGAGTGTAAACCAACCAAGCAGCTTCCAGAAAAGCTTTTCTGAGCCCAAATGATTTCAATGTGCTAAAATTCACAAAATGTAAGGCAGATGTGCAGTGGTTGGGAAATGATGCTGGCCATGAGATAAAAGCTGTGATAATTTCTGACCTTCCTTTTGATGTTATCCATGTGATGCCACACCACTAGCAGGGTCACCTAATGCAAAATAATTAATAAGCAGGGAGGGAAAATGCAATTAGGAAGCAATTCAGCAATGGTTTGCAAAAGCCTGTTTTCAGCCCACTGGAAGTTGTAGCAAGGCTGTTTGTGTAACAGCCTCCCTGTTGCCCAGAAACAGCACATGAGACTACTGAGTGTCTGCAGAAACTCAGATCTGGTTTGTTTGGCTTGGATGTGCAGGAAAACTGATTTTTAAATGTTACTTCAGCTTTGAGTCAGTGATTACTTTGGTACTTTTACAAGCCTTGCCTGGAAATGGGATGTTAATTGTTGTTAATGAGTCTGTCCACCTGAGTAAGCTCTGCAGGGCAGAACTCACAGAACATAATTCCTCTGTGATGTCTCCAGAGTCTGCACTGCTCACCCTGGTGTCTCTAGCATTTAAGAGCAACGGCACCAAATCTGCTCCTTCAGACCTCAGAGCTTTCTTCTCAGTCCAGGACAGTAGCAAATTTCTGTTCCTCTATCGGTCCCATGGGAATTTTGGAATGGAGTAAAGCCAAGGTTCAGCTCTTGCTGACAACTTTGACACAGGGAGAGGACACTTGTGGGTATGGGACTGTGGGATACTGAATAGGGAAAGAAGAATTTGGATATGGACCTGGAGATTCATATTTTTATCTAGCTTAATCCATGCTGTAGCTGTGAGTAAAGGTGTACCGAGCTGCTTTATCCTGATGGTGGTTTTTTTTTCTGTGTTGACAACTTCTGTTCCGATTGCTTCAGTTCAATTTTCATTGACCTTTCCTCTGCTACGGTACCTTAGGACCTGTGTTTATGGCATTTCTTCGCAATCTATCAGTCATGTTTGCCTGTGAGGGATATTTCATAGTAGCTTCCTTTGGGGGTCCCAGGTAAATAAAAAAAATACCTAAAAAGCTAAATTAAAATATTCCTATTTGGGATGGAGAGAAGACAAAGTTTGAGCAGTTTGAAAGATAGTGAAGCTTTATATTTTGCTTTTGTGGGTGATACCTGCCTGAACACATGTTATGGTCTTATTCACAAGGAAATAAAACAACTTTAATACCAAGTTTTTGTGTCATAGCTGATAATCCCATTTATCTGCCTCTAGCTCACCAGGCTTCTTGTGCAAAGTGCAAAGTCAAAATTGTCACACGTGGCATTGTTCCCCAAGTTACTCCATCTATCTATCCAAAGTCACCACAAGGCTGTATTATGCCATGAATTTCTTAATCTCATCCTCCACTGGAAGAGCCAAGTAACGGGTGGGGTTCTTAAGCCAGCAGTAAATGTCAGTGGGGCTTGGCTGCTTCAGGCTAAAAGGAAGGGCTAACAAGCTCAGAGACAAGAGCCCTCTTGGAAAATTCCCTGTGAGCAGCTGCTCAGCCACAGGAGCATCAGATCCAGAGATCAAAGCTGGCAGGGTGTCCCATGAGGAGGTGGGCAGTGATTCAGCCAAGCACCATTCCAGTCAGCAGCCCCTACAGAGGAGCCCTGTCCACACTGCCTGTGCCCTGGGGAGCAATTCAGCTGGACAACATTGCATTCCCCAGACAGAAATATTCTTTTAGTGCTATTCTAGATCAAATTCTTCACTCTGCACAGTGTCCATATGTCTATGTGTTTCCAAATTCATTTCTGCAAGAAATAAAAGTTTTTCTAGTGGCAGTAAGGTTTGCCCACTCTTGGGCTCATGGACCCTCATGTTCCCAAGTCCAAAATCTTCATCTCACTGGTGGAGCAGTTACTTCAGCTCAGTTATCCTCCAGAACTGCAGACTGAGGTGTCTTTTCAATGACCCACTGTATCATTTTCACTGTGCTGCTCCTTCATTTTGGGGTGGGATTTATCTTGTTCATCTGTTGTCTTCTTTAGGCTGAGTTATTCCCCAGCTCTGGAAAGAGATGCAAAGATCTCTTTCCAGACTACGGCTGGTCATGGCATCCAGTCTGGGCCAGGCATGTGCTGCTCTTTCTGGCCATATCCAACAGTCTTCAAATTAAAAAAAAAAAAAGTAAAGCAGAGAGGAAAAAAAATCCTCATTATTTACAGTGAAGAAATATCATATTGCATGCTATTAAAACTGTAGTTAAAATCACCTGGGTTACTGCTCTTTACACAGGTAACTCCTGCTCAGAATTTGTTTGCTCATTGCCCAGAAATGGTGGCCTTAGACACAAAAAACCCCATTGTCACTTTGTCCCCTTTCAGTTCATTTGACATGGTCTTGGCAAAATGAAAAGACAGTTGAAAGGCACCTCTATCTCCTGTCACTGTTGCTATTAAGGGACACGTTCTGTGCAGTGTCCAGCCCACGTTTTAAAGCTTTTAAAATGTTCTTTGTCATTACAGTGCTACTGTCGGGTTCAAAGCAAATTCAGCTAAGGTGGGATTTAAGAATTACGGAACTAATTTACAAGAGCTCCATTTTGTAAAAAAAACATAGTAGAAGTGAAAAATTAATATCACTTTTATTTATAAAAGCAGACAATTTACAAAGGAAGAATTTGTACTTATTTTCAAATCAGAGTTGCAGTACTGGTAACTCATATTATTTATTCCTTGAAGTAAAATTAATATTTTCCCCCTTAACAAATGCTACTTAAAATTGCAAAATCAAGTGGCCAAACAACTTTTAAAATTCTGATCAAGATTAGTCATTTTTTAAGTTATTAATTTTAAAAAAGTAAATATTTTGAATCTTTACATAAGAGAGTTTTCAAAAAAAATTACAAGAACTGATATCTGATTATTGTCAGATTTTATTCTTACAGTCATGATAAATCTATTTCTTCTGTCTTCATTGGGATTAAAAACTAGAAACAACCATAAAAGTTACAATATCTGCCCCTGTGAATGGAAATCTTTGCTCTGCAGAGGTTTTGTAGATCAGGCTGGAATAATTTTCAACTTAAATTCATTTAACTACCTAGGAATTAGGGAATAGCTTCTCAAATGTGCTTTTTATATTTAATTTTATTTTTATATTTTTAGATATGTAAAATATTAAGGCAGACTTGTGGAACAAGCAGAGTGAAAAATGGTCACAGTAAAGGTTCACATGTTGAGCTGTTGAATGTATTAATTATTTTGTGCCTTTTTTTCATGCTAAGGTCATTCATGTGGAAGATAAAAATATCTCTTTTTTTAGATATTTCAGGATATCTGAAATATAGCCTGAAATATCTAAAAAAAAAGATATTTTTTTCAGGATTCATAAAAGCTGAACCTGGTCTAAATTCTCATAAAAGTTGAACCTGGTCGAAATTAATAAAAGTTAGACAAAAATTATAAATTATAATCTGATACAGGATAGTTTTATGTTAACATGATTTTTAAAAAGCAGGAGAAAAATTAAACTAGACCCAAGTTTTATACAGCCTTATGATAAACACCGGAAATGTGGCAATGCCAAATGTAGAATTTATTCGTGCATTTAGTAGCTAACAATATGATACATAATGTATGCAGTATTATACTATGCAAAAATGTTATAATTTAAAATTAGCTATATACTCATATAATTTTATATATTAGCTACATAAAATTAGGACTACTCACAGAATATTATTTTTATATCCTTGTTCCAAAATTTAAAAAAATATATATTATTGATGTATTATTACAATTGTTCTATTAATATATAATAAAAATAATTATTATATTATTTTATTAAATTATATCAGAAGAAGAGTATTATTAAATATATATTATCACAACAACATGTCATATAAATAAAATGTAACCACAAAATTGTGTTTAAATTGCTTATTACTTTTTATTATTTTTCTACTTTTAATAGCTATATTTTCAATATTATTTTAACTTATATTTTCATATTATTATCCTCTTCAATTTTGAAGAATAGGCTATTTTGTTTAGTGGCCTGTGCTTCTATGTCCAGATCACATAACAATAATTTTTTTTTTCCTATAGAATTCTATAATTTTAAGAAGAAACTTTTCTCTATTTTGTCACACAATGTTACTGCTACTGAATATATGTGGTAGCCCACATGGGCTGGCATAGTCTGGTTGTATGCCATGTGGATGTTTCCTGAAATTGCATATAAGAAAAATAAAAATACATTCTAGACAGCTCTAGCCTTTTCCAGATTTGTTTTTACATTTGTTACAAATTATTTCAATATTATAGAAGAATGTACACACACCTTTCTATTATTTCACACTCAGACAAAGAAAGATTTAACAGCAGACAAAATAAATCAGGAAATGTTAATTTAAAAATCAAGAGGATTGAGCTATGTCTGCTTTCTTTTACATTCTTTAGGTAACTTTAAAAACAGTCAGAAAGTATTTTTAAAATTGTCATAAATGGTCTTACTCCCTCTGGAGAAATGAAAACAATTATGCACAGAGATTTTAATTCAATTTTTTTTCTCTGTGTTATTTTTTTTCTAACTTTTGGTGTAGAGCTTCATCAATAAATTCAGACAGATTTTCATTTCTGAAAACGAAAACCCGTACCTCATTCTTAATACATTATTTAAGATCTGCTGCATTCTGTCCCCCTTTCTTAAAGGTATTTATAAATATATGACCAACTAGTAACAAGAATTGAAAATCCTCTGACTCATCTTTGGTGAACCCAAAGGCCAGTGATCACCTTAAAAGAAAAATCCTAAAAATAGAAGCTTTCACTAGAAATAAACATCAAAGCTTTTGATTAAATAATGGCTTTGGGTCTATTGAGGAAAGGAAATAGTGACTCTGTCCTTCCTCTCTGAGGTCAGTCACAGTCATGGCAGGGTTCATATTTTATTCCCATTTCCAGTACTCTGGACCACTCTGCCTGGATTTCATCCAGTGTCCTTTCAAGCCTGACCAGTATAAGGTGAATATCAATGCAAATAAATTCAAGGGCAAAAGCATGGGGCAGTGACAGGTCCGCAAAACAAAAAATAAGGCTCTACAACAGCTGTGTGGTATCAGTTTTGCTCGATGCTGCAAAGACCTGGGGCATTACGCAAGCTGACAAGAAAAGATTTGATGCATTTGATAGCAGGTGTTTAGGAGGGATCAGTAATGTCAAGTGGCATCACTGTGTCAGGAACATCGAGTTTCAGGACAGAACAAGAAAGGAGAAGATTGTGGACTTCCTAACAAGGCAGTGACTTCCATGGTCCCACCACTCCATGAGCATGCAGTGAGGCTGGAGGGTAGGGGAAGGTCTTGTGAGCTGGGTTTGCTCCTCCTGGCTTCCCAGCCCAACCTGAGACTCATCATAGGCTGGGAAAGACAGCAGAAATCTCTGGTAGATTTTGACTTACTTGTCTTCTGAGGATGAAAAAGCCTTGGAGCAAGGACTACTCTGCTTCTCCAGGGTGTAGAATGTGGTCCTACAGGGAAAGAGGTGAATGGCAAAAGGAAAATAAAAGACATCTTTTTGCAGGACTGCTCTTCAGCAGGAATATTCACACAAATCAAGGATTTCCAAACAGGCCTCTAGGGTTTTGTAGTGAAAACTTAGACCAAGCAGACAAAATGGGCTTTAACAGACTGCAGAGCCAACAGCTACAGCAGTAGGCTCAGTCGACTCCAATGAACTCCCACAGATGTGAGAGCAGAAAAGTCTCCTGTTGTTCACATTTTCTCCCAGAAACAGCCTTTCTGCATGTGGCTGAAGAGCATGTCTCAGTAAAACACAGCCCAAAGAAGATAACTTAAAACAGATGGGAGAAAGAAATACTGAAGCCAGGCCATATGGGTAGAGTAGACCTGTTTGAAGCAAGTGCAGCCAAATGGATTATGATGTAGTAATGTGTGAAAGAGGTTGCACTATTGTATGGACTATCTGTAAGTGGCATTTTTTCATGATTGAATCAAGAAAGGAAATGTACTCTATCCAAATGTTAATGAGAACCATACTTCAAAAATATCCATGTTGAGTTCTTGTATCAAATAATGTCAAAAATAACTCACTGTCCAAACTAGGATCTTACCTTTTTGTTATTTATTTTAAAAACTCTTACTGAGGTTTTAAATATTTTCCTTAAATCTGCAGCTGATGAAGATTTTTTGTTTGGATTTTTTTTGTTGTTGTTCTTTTTTTTTTTTTTTTTTAATTTACAATATCTTTAGGCTTCAGAAAATGTAGATAGTAACTGAAATGGGCCATTAAGGTAAAAAAAATCAAATCTCTCTTAGCTCAAAACTCTGGTTTTGAGCTAGAATGTTTTGCTTTACTTTTCTATGAAGAGTTTAGGATAGTCTTCCAAAACCAGACACAACTAAAATATAACACTTCTAGTGGTAAAAATGTTATTTCTTTGCAATATTCTAAGCTGTGTTTTAAAAGCCAGCACAGGAACACTAATCAATGATTCTACAAACAGAATCTATTACAAAATTAATTTTAAACCAACAATACTTACCCCAAGCTATTTTCAGTTGAATGTTTGGCTCTAGCATTGACTAAAAGAAAGTGAAAATATTTATTCAGGCAGCTAACTGGCCTATCAAACATCCAGCATTTGGGAGATCTCATGACAGAGCAAACACTCACACGAGTGCGAGGACAGCGCCGCATTTCAGCAGCACCACAGCGTGCCAGGGCTCTGCAGAAGGAGACCTGGGTAACACCAATGACATTTAGCAAATTACTGCAGAAAACTGATAAGGGCATGATCCTTTTTTATGGCGAAGATCATGCATAATGCCTGCTGTGCCTCAGCACCTTTTCATAAATATAGAATGAAAGCTTGTGGCAATATGCTGACAGATGCCACAGAGCAAGCAGTGATTTCCCCCTGCCCTAGGCCTGGAAGCTGTACCTGGAAGCCCCATGGTGTAACACTGCTGCTGATTCCATGGCTCAGGAGGTCATGTAGCAATTGTGCAGGACAGAAAGTTGGATGAAGTGCTGAGTTTTGAAGGATGAGATTAACTCTTACTGTATTACGTGGCGAAAACACAACACGGCCTTGTTTTGGCAGTGTGTGGTCTCATTCTGCATGTAATTTAATGTGTGTACTAGCAAATATACATATAGAGAGAGGGTGGAAGAGAAAGTGTGCTAAAAAGTGGGTTTAGAGAAATTTAGAGAAATTTATAGAGAAGACTTTGGCATCACAACATGATAATTACTATTAAAATATCTTCCATGTGTGTCAAATAAGGGACTACGCCTAAAAAAGGAGGAATTGAGACAAGCCTCTTTCTTACACTAAGATTGGAACCTGACCTAGGTCATTTGGGGCCTTTCCCACCAAAAGACCCTGGAGACAGGACTCCAGCCAATGGCAGCTAGATAATGGCATGTGATTAATGCAGGGATGGACAGCGGCACGTGGATAATCTGCCAGAGAAAGCACAGGGATCCCCTGCTGAAAGATGGCATGGGAAGGGTACCCACCTTCTTGTTGCATGTCAGCCCCAGGGGATCTGAGAGTTTCAAGATCTAACAGATAATTGTCTAAAGGACTGTCAGACTCATGGAGGTGTCTCAGTATCCCCATGCTCTGGTCACACCATGTTTGACCCTTTGGCTAAGTGCATGTGATGGGGTGGGCCTGCAAGGTTCACCACCAGAGGCCCATTTCCCAGAGGAACACCTAGCACAGCACAGAGGTAGCACTTCAGCACCCTATAAACTCCAGGATTATTGGTGGGAAAAGCATGTTCATGGATGCATCAAGGTCAAGTACACTTTTCCCTATCTATTCAATAGTGATGGCAGCTGTCTAATATTTAACCTGAATGTCCTGGAAAAAAAATCATTATTATGGCTAATGGAGGATTTCCTAAATACCTTTTTCTTTAGAAAAATTATCTGGATATTCTCCTCCCTTTTAATTAGGATAAAGCCTTCTCTCTCAACTTAGAAGCAAAAAGGCCAAATCATTGTGCTAGTAGAAAGTAGCATCATGATCTGGGTATATTTCAGATGTATATTCAGGGGTGAAGTATACCAATACAAAATTAGTGGTAACTGCAGTTTTGCAATTTTAGTATGTTGTTCATGTCATTTACTGTTTTCCCATTTGAAAATTTTAAGTGCAGTGCTGTGCAATTGTTCCATGCCATAGCCTCTGTTTTTCCTGACCACTCTTCTCTTCCAGCCATGGGAGGGCAGGGGCAAGAGTACCTCTGGGATTGAGAAAGCGACCCTGACTGTGCTTCTGCAGAGAATGACAGCAGCACTTTCTGGGAAATGATTGCACAGCATTTCTTACAGAAGAGGCAACACACCACTTTGGGGTTTTGTGGTATTCCAGATCATAGGATGGATGTAGCATGGCAGACTAAGTGCAGTGTTAAGTGCTACAGTTTCAAGTTAAGGTGCAATTGTCTAGGTAAGAAAGTCCGAGCATCTTGGCCACAGACAGATGTTTTCCAAACTCTACAAACCCCTTTGATTGGGAATAACTCTCTATGGACTCTATTTTTGCTGGGACAGAGAGTTAAGATCAAATCAATGAAAGGCCTCATTCACAGCAAAAGATTTTTGTGGCAAAAGATTTTGCTGAGGCAAAAAGACCTTTAGAAAGAAGAGTGTGGGTCTCTTCCATGTCTCTGTGTTCTCATGAACTTGGCAAAAGTAAGGAAAAGACTAGAACTAGATTATGATTTATATTTATATAGCTTATAATTGTTATAACTAGTACTTTTCTTTTGTTAGAATGATACTGTTCAGTCAAAACAAAAATTCTTCTGATAAATTTAACTGGTTTAAGAAGATTATAGAAACTTTTTAAACTATTTTATCTATTATAGAAAGAGGAAATAAAAGCAGTTTGGCAGAAATATTTCAGCTATATTTATATGTGGTTGGCTCAGGTGATGGGGAGCATCAGGGGTGAGGTTTTTTTTCCAAGCTGGAATTTCTAGACACATTCTTTTAATTCTGCTTGAGAATCAAAACAGAATCTGAAATGGCAGAATTTTCCATGTGATAGAAACTTCAGTTTTGTCGTAGTACTAAGGTAGAAATGAAGATGAAAAGTTATAGCAAAACAGATTTAAACACTCATAAAGAATAAATCCAGGCACTTCAGATGTCAAGTAATTCTTAAGTGTAAGGGGAAATGTTAGAATTGTCCAGGTCTCTTTCAAGGGCGCATGTCCAAGAAGATGCCACTTTTCTGTCTTGCCCTGACAATCTCTGCTGCTGGCTCAGAGGGACCATGGTGACTCTTTGCTACTGCATCGTTTTCAGAGAGTACTTGTGAACATAAATTCCATGGAGCTTATGGAAAATGAGCAAGATTATCAGTCCTCATGCACATAACGTGCTCATGTAAAGAAGGAGCTGACCTGTTGTGGCTGATTCCAACGGGGAATTAACAGACCTCGGTGTATAAGTCATCCAAACAATACCCGGCTCACCATCAAAGGTAGGTGAGGAGGGGACAGGAAGGGCAAGAATGGCAACATTACACACCAGAGTAACTTATAAAGGTCTCAAAGGGGGAATTTCCTTTGTTCCAAAGAAAAATCTGGCTGATCGTGACAGCTTCTATGAATTTACAGTAGGTGGAGGTTCATGCCTCCCCTGCACCAACACAAATTTTATTCAAGATGATCAGCATAAAAAACCTCATGGTTACTCCTTCACACTGTGGGTTATGTTGGCAGCCCAGTGGTGTTGTGGCAGTGGTCAGTTTGTTGATTAGGCCAACACACCACTGCTTGCTGGCAAAGAAAGTAGTGTGGGTGAACATTCTCCACAACCAACTTCAAGGGATCACAGGATGCTTTTTGTTGGAAGGGAACTTAAAGACCATCTAGTTCCACACACACAACCACGCCTTGTATCAGATCAGTTTGCTCAAAGCCCCTTCCAACCTGGCTTTGAACACTTACAGGGAGGGCTTTGCAGCTAAAGGCTGCTTTCTCTTTTGTCCTGGCCATCAGAGACTGTTCCACAGGATTTTAGGGTTTGGGTTTACAGTTTATCTTCCAGATACTGGTATTTGGCATATGGTGGGAAAATAAACCTTGTTCTTTCTCTTCTGGCTTCCCTAGTCACATTGAGATTTTTGCTGCTTAGAAATTAATAACTCTAATTTGTATTCAAAAAACTCTGTATTTTTCATGTTTGAAAGCTTTTCAGTCCTTTTTAGGACCTTCACCATAGGAGCTGAAGTGTTCCCCTCTACCTCCAAACCATCGACATTTTAGTGTCCTTCTTACACGTATTTTTGACCTTATCAAACTGAAAAATTCTACTTCATTTTCCATGAGACATTTTTATTGCAGACCTGATCCTCTTCACCTTCAAAGCAAAAATCGAGAGAAAGAAGTAATTCCAAATGAGTCTATACAAAAAGAGTCATGCCATTTTTCAGACATAAGGTTTTTCATGTTGATTTTCACCGAAATACTGTGCATAGTTTTCAGTCCATTGTAATTCTTGGCATTGTGATGAGATACCCTTTTTTAGAGCAAGAATAACTTGCGTGGCACATGGTTTTGTTCCTAAAACATGCACTTCTAAAAAAAAAAGTCTTCCAGAGTCAAAACTTCAGTGCTCCTAAACTACTTAGGGGCTTAGCTGATCTCATTGCTGTTCCCTCTGAAAGCTCAAAAAACTATATTGAATATATATATATTCCATAAACAACAACTAGGACCTGTCATTTGCTTGGTCTTTATTGCCTTTTAAACACAGAGAGAACCCAAAACTTGTGTTCAGATCTGCATTTCAACAACACAACGTGTACCTAAGTCTGTGCCTTGGTGGGAGAAGGGATTATGAGCCTGGAGGATCACCAGGTTCAAAATAAAGGTTGCCTGTCCTGAGGATTCAGAGTCTAAATAGATCAGCAGTTGTAAAGGAGCAGGGGGTGTTGTTTTTAGTGAAATCCAAGGTGACAGCATCCTTGGAACGCGGCTCTTGTTTGTACAATGGAGCTTTTACACCAACATTTGCAGGGCTCAGCTTCTCCTCTTAAGCTTTTAAGACCTTGACCTGCTTTGCAGCGATTTAAAGGGCATTGGTGATTTTACTCCCCAAGCGTCTCCTGCAGCGTGAAGCAAATCCCACATGGAGTGTGCAAGTGCCTGTCTGGGACGTGGGTAAGGAGCACACGGCAGGGGGGAGAGGGTTTTATCAGATGAATGTTGGGCTGGGCACATAACAAGTGCTATAAATTATGCAGGCAGCCAGGGGAGTGCCATGAGACCCGCACCACCCTGTCACACCCTCTGCTTATGCCCCTTCCCTTGCAGAAAGGGCTATTTTAGGAATGTTTAGCAGAGCTGAAAAATATTTAATTAGGACTATTTTTTACCATCCTGTTAATAAAGTAAGGGGCCTTAATTGCTTTGGTGTATCACGTGCCTTCGTTCTGACCAAAAATAGCCTACTCTGTTCATAAGAACATTACAACTGTAAATTCTGATAACTTGAGAACCAGGAATGAGCATTGATATCTAAAAATGTCCCTTTTTGACAGCACTGAGAGACAAGGGCTAAATCTGGATATGAAGCTATGGCATTTTTTACTATAAACAAATGCTGTCAATGACTGAGTACTTTGATCTGATAGACCACGAGCCAGAGTGGGGAAATAATTCCAATGACAAAGCATTTGCGAGAGGGGAAGGGACAGGGCTCAGCTGGGAGCCTATATGTTGCCAGATCAAGAAATTAGAGGGTGGATTGTAGATGAAGCTAGGAAAGAATGTGTTGTGGAGACATTTATCATAGCCTACCTAGGACCTGAGCTTTTTTATATTTATTCACCCCCACAACAATGTATTTATTTATTTGTACAAATACATATACATATATTTACGTGAAAATGTGTGATGCCCTCCTGCCTGTATTGCCGTGAAAAAAAAATTGAAATATTTATAAATAAAGATATTATATTAGTATCATATAAATAAATAAATGTCTATATGATTGGTTTTTATCTGCTATATCTGGGAGGGAAATCATTCCCACCAAGGCTTACACCAGCAACACAGTGGCACAATGGCACCCTCTGTTGCCCTGCATGATTCTTTTGATGGCTGATCCATACACGTGCATGTGTTAACTCCTGAAAACATCTGTGCATCACCTTCTCCAAATCTGACTCCTTCCTGCCCAACTTCCTTGTTTGTTTGGAGTTCTCCTCTGTTATTTCCCTTCTTAACAAAATCCAGTTTGTTCTTTGAACCTGTACTGGAGGGGATGGCAAATTGCAAGATTAATTAGCAATAGGAAGCTGTGAGAGGCTGTATTGCCATACTCATTTTGAGAATAGCAGCCTTTTTTCCCCATTTTGTCCTCTCTAACACAGTTAATGACAGCTTCCTGCAACAGTGGCATTAAACACTGAGCTCAGTCCTGCAGAATAGTGATCATTTCTGGGAGATGCTGTGGGAGACGGCGCCCGGCGCTTCCTGGAAAGTGATTAGTCCTAATGAGATAGGGTTGTCCAACTCTCATGCCACTAATTAAATCACAACTTCTTCCTTTTTTTCAGCTACACAAAAGCTTGATTCATGAATTAAAATAGGTAGTGAATCTGATTGCAACTCTGATCCTCTGTGTGTTCATAATTAAACAACCAGTTCCTTTATGAATTGAAACAAAATTCTTTTTGGGGCATGGTAAGTTTTCACTCCTAAACATATTCATTTACATCCATGTGACTACACTTTAATTGCTCATTAATGGGATGTCACACAACCATCTTGTTCTTGCTGGACTTTCCTAATTATGACATGTTTGAACTTTAAGGACACCAAACTCTTCTCATATAGTAATTTTTTCTGTCCTTTAGCTTCCCACACTCTGTCATGTTACTAAGAATTATAAAACTATCTTGCTCTAACATTATAATTAATGACTGACTTTATTGTGTTGGCGTAAGAAAAATTAGATATATACTGTCCATTATTGCTGATACGACTGCCTGCTTTCCCCAGTGGAGTCTGAAAAAATTATCAAATGCTTTACTTATAACTGATTGCTTAGGAATGATCAGTCAGAAGTCATCAAATATAGTCAACATCAGAAGATTTTAATTTAAAACCCCCATGTTTTCTTTGATAGGTGTTTTCTAGATAAAATCTTTTACACTGAAAATCCTCAACTCTAGGTATACAAGGGAGATGAAGAGAAAAGCAAAGAGAAAGCAGAAATTTGACATAAAAATCAGTTTGGATTTTGCATGTACATAGTAATTTTTCAGAATCCATACCACATTCACTTGCTTTGATACAAAGAAGATGTTATTGAGAAGTCAAACTGAGTTTTATCCCAGGCCTCATAAAAACAAGCATGTTTGACAGTTGTGGGAAAGAAGGGGGCTCAGGATGGATCTATTGTTCATGCAGAAAGATCTCCTTTCAAAAGTTAAATTACTCGTAATGATTCCATGTTAATTTGTTATTTGAATCCCCTGCAATCCCACTTTCCCCAGACAGAGCTGGATGAGGGGAGATGTAAGGATGTTACTTGAGCTTTTTGGCTTAGAGTAGATCTCCACTGAAACAAGTTCTGATTGCTGCTGAACTAGATATGCATTATTTTCTTTCAAAATTAAACCTGCAGGTTTCAGAATTCAACAAAACAATTTCTTTTCTGATTTTTACTTTGATTTTGTTACAAAACCACCCAACAACACGATGCTAAATTGCCAGAGAAAAGTTATTCAGAAACAAAACCAAGCCCAAAATAGCAGTATTTTCAAAACAGCACATTTCAACAGGATGGAAATTCTTTCCCCTTTTTATTTTCTTAAACTAAAGTGCTGACAAAATCAATACATTTTCTGAAGTAGTTTTTTTTGACCAAATTTGCGTGTACTGGTAGAATAGTGGATCCACTAAACTGATTATGAATAGTTGAGGCTGCATGTTTTTCTTTTTTAGGTTAAGGCCCCCTACAAGTCTACCGAGACTGACTTAGTCTTCCCTGAATAGAGCAATTATTCTAATAAAGACAAAAACTCCAAACCAAACAACACCCAGAATTGTTTTGACTCTCATCCAGAAAGGTGAGAGGTGTCTGGTAAAAATACAATACAGAGTCAGATATTAATGGGTACAGACTATTTTAGGCAGTGTGTTTGGTATTCCAAAGCACCATATAAAGGATAGAGATGAAGGAAAATGTGGATAGTCTGAAGACAAAGATGCATATGAAGAATAAGATTTCTGACTAATTGGAAGCTGGTGAAAGAAAGGCAAGAAGGGAACCCCAGTATCTACACACCTGTTTGTGTCACTTCAGTGCCTGGTAAAGTTGTGGAGAAGATTATTCTAGAATATTATTCTGAAATACACCTGAAGGGCTCCTGGCCAGTGGAAAGTGGAAGCTGAGCCAGCAGTGCCCTGGCAGCCAGGAGGGACATCCCTGTCCTGGGGGCAGCAGGCCCAGCATGGCCAGCCCGGCAAGGGAGGGGATTGTCCCGCTCTGCTCGGGCTGGGGCGGCCTCACCTCCAGTGCTGGGACAGCTCTGGGTGCCACAATATAAGAAAAATATTAAACTATCAGAGAGTGCCCAAAGGAGGGCACGGGGATGGTGAAGGGCCTTGAGGGGAAGCCGTGTGAGGAGAGGCTGAGGGCACTTGGTCTGCTCAGCCTGGAGGAGACTGAGGGGAGACCTCAGTGCAGTTACAAATTCCTCGGGAGGGGAACAGGAGGGACAGACACTGATCTCTGCTCTGTGGTGACAGGGACAGGAGCCAAGGAATGGCCTGAAGCTGTGCCAGGGGAGGTTTGTGCTGGGTATCAGGAAAAGGTTCTTCCCCCAGAGGGTGGCTGGGCACTGACCAGGCTCCCCAGGGCAGTGGGCACAGCACCAGCCTGGCAGAGCTCAGGGGGTGTTGGGACAAAGCTCTCGGGCACAGGGTGACTCTTGGGGACGGTGCTGTGCAGGGCCAGGAGCTGCACTGGATGATCCCTTTCAGCTCAGGATATTCTGTGATTCTGAACAACTCTGTGAAAACCCTAATACAATATGCCAGGAAATCAAAACAGGCCACAGAGTGCTGTCTGTCCTTAAATAAAGACAGATTCATGACAAGTGACTCCTGTTTTCCTACTAGTTCACAAATATTTTGTTTAGCAACACAGATTCCCTGTAAGTGGGGGGTATGTTGTCAGGTCAGAGGACCTGCTGTTGGGTTATATCATTGTTATGAAAGTCATGCTGCTAAGGAGCTTTGAGTTGTACCCCATACTGAGAATAGTCTAAATAATCTGTGACTCAAAGTATCTCTCATCAGGGATCACTGTGAACACGAGCAATTTCAGCTGACCCAACAAGCTAAACACAAACATGTCAAGATCTCAATAGCACCAGAACATTTGTTTTCAATATCCTGAGTGTGAATTCAGGGCCAATGGGCAACATTTATTTGGTAATGGTTTTGTTTGCCAGATGTTTTTTTTATCTAATTTTGCTGCAGAACACATACAAGTATGTACTGGAATTAAAATGATGATAGAAAAGAATCCAGTAGCCAACTCCTGGTTTATTGCAGCAGCATAAACTGATTTCCAAGACAAAAGCCATTATTCCAATTTGCATGGGTGTGAGATATGAACCCAGCCCATTCTCTTAAGGGAACATCTCTTGTAAACAAATAAATTAAACTTTGAGCCCTTTGAAATTACATTTTGAGAGTGGTAGGGCAAGAGAGAGCACAGACTGTAAACCTCTGCTCTCTCTTAGGTTGAAGGTCGTTGCTTCCAGAGGGAAAAATCAAAGTGCACCTTACTACCCATGGCCCCAGGTGCTGAGGCTGACCATAGTTGATCCTTCTGAAGATGCCAGGAGTCCAAAGGGAACCACAGCCTGCAGGAGACATCCAAAACAACTCGAACACGTAAAACTGTAGGTGACATGAGGCATGGAGATGCTTTGCTTGGGACTCTGGCAAGGCTCCTCAGCCATGCTCCCTCCCCAGCCATACCTACAATACACTGCAGGAATGTGTTCTTTGATTTAAACCATTTTCTCAACAAGTAACTTTTTAATTATAATTTCATTTTGGACAGCAGTAATTGCCAGGGTGGACACATTAAATATGGAAGCTGAATAATGCTGGGACCAGAGAAAGGTTTCTGACTTTAAATGAGCTGCACTTACTAAGTTCTACATCCACATCAAAGGTATTTTGCAAGGAAATAGAGCTGACACACTGTTATACTTCTATCAAACTATCACATGCAATTTTATAGATAATTTCTGCTGTAGCATATTCTGTGAAGAAGCTAGATCAGGAATACTGAGACACAGCTCAAAATGATAATGTGTCTTTTCCCCCAGGTTGTCAATAGATTCAGAGCAGGCACAGTGCCAGGTTAAAGCAGAGCAAATATTTGCAGTTCAATATTTTATCCACCAGAAAATTCCTCAAGTTTCTTATAGATAATTTTGGCTGATAAAACATTTCTTTAACTGCAAAGTTTTATTTTGAAGCACTACTGAGTGTGAGCCCTGAAGGACGGACTGAGGTTATTTTTAGAATGCTAACTCCTAGATAAAACCAGGGCATTCATTTTTGCAATGCATTTTTTGTAAGTCTTTGTAGATTATTTGTTAGTTGGTTCTGGAGATTGTATATGGAATGATTTGTCCATGATAGAGATGTCCTTAAGCCAAAATCTCAGATCCTGAAGCTTTGCATACAGCTCTCCCCTTTTTCCTTTTATTGGTCATAACCCTGGGAGGTTATGACCTCAGATTCCCCAGAGTCTGGAAGGAATTTGGGTCTGAATTTGAAATTAAAGTAAGGTTCATCCACTGAATACATACTCTTATTTACCAAAGGGAGCCAAGCTCAAACCACATCATGTCGAACTTTGGCCATATATTTTATAAGATATAACTTCAAATGCAAAAAGGCATGCCAGCTTAAGAAAATACCACTCTTACCTCCTTTCAAACAGATTTGCTTTGCTTTTCTAGGGTTTGCCCTCTTCACTGCTCAAAGAGTAAGTATTCAATTGATAAATGGGAGACCTCTTCCAGATAGAGACCATCTTGGCTACACTCACACTATTAAAAAAATGTAAATACAATTTGTAAGGGAATCCAGAATTTTCTAGGAATGCTTAAAGCTTACAGGAGTGTCAGATTCTTCAGACTGAGCAGAGTCTGTCCAGATGGCTTTGTTGGGATATGCGTGCTCACCTCACCAGAGGAAACCCAAACTGGAACTTAGGAGGGTTTATTAGCAAATCCCACACACACAGAGCTATCCTTATAAATACCTAAGGAATTAACTTATAGGTTAGCCCACAGTACAAAAAGAGGAATGCATGGGTTTTTCCACAGATGGTTATGTGAAAAAATATTTCTCCACCAGTTGTTATTACTTTGAGATAATATAAATTATTCCTGGCTTCTACAAATGGATTCAGTGGCAGATGTAGTCAATCAAGAAGGGCCTTGCTCTGGATTTTAGCAGCATTTTAGGACAACAAGCATAAATGCTTCACTAATATTTAAGATGGGATTCATTGATGTGGCCATGCTATTTCATACACATAACTTAAAAACATCTTTTTAAAAATAGACACTCAATAAGCTTTCGAGCTGCAGAGGATCCTGCATAACCCCTTAAAGAACACGAACATGAAAACTCCACCAGAACAAGCTCCTTTCTATTAATTCCTGATATTATTTCACACTGAGGCTTGTCAAATATTTAAATACTCCATATGCAGCTTTTTTTTTTTTTACATCAAACAGTTATTTACTTCAAAAATAGCACTTGGTTCTGTAACTCCCCGTAAACTCCCTGAAGGTTGTACAATGCAGGTCTCTGATAAGTCCTATGGAAGGTTGTGGATGACAGAGAATCCACCTTTGTAGTTCACAGCTTTTTGCCCAAATGTTATTATTACGTCTGTAGAAACAGTAAATTTGCATTTTTCACATTATTAAATGTGCTTGTTGTATCTATATTAAAATAGATAATATTGCAAAAATTGCAAGGAGGAAGGAACCTCTTTACCACATTGGAGATATTGTACCAGGTTGTTGTTTTGGGAAAAAGGGGAGGAATTGCACCTTTCCTGAGAGCAAGAGCCCACCTGTATGGGGAGGCTGCCACAGGCAGTCCTGTTTCCTTGGGTAGGAGAGGCAGGAAACTGGATTACAACAGCAGTGAATAGGAAGATCTTAGCAGAATCACAAACTAGACACGTGCCAAAAATATTGAGATTTTAGTCCTCAGAATTACTGAACAAGTTCTTCCTCAGTTTTCACAGCCGAGACTCATTTCAGGGGTCTGTGTCCCTGGCTTCCGGGCAAAGCAATATGGAAAAATGATGACCAGAACTGCACCCTGAAAGTAATCTGCTCATGAAACTGTCCTGGAATATTGGATTGGACCAGCTCTGTGATGGTCATGGTAAGTTTTCACAGTTATACTCCAAACCAGCAGAAGCTCTTTCAGTCAAGTTCTGATAGCAAACATCAGTTCTTTGAGGTGAATCATGGGGTGAGAACTGTTTGCCCAAACATTCACTGTTTAGTGAATATTTCAAAGTCATCATGTGGCTAGAGCTGTCCCATAAGCCAAGATTTTTTTATAAAATGAGTGATGTTATGATCACCCCCTGTGCTGAAGTCTCATGCAGCTGCCAGAGTGGGCAGTGGTGAGGCTGGTTCCTCAAGGGAAACCTGTGCAGACTCCTGTATTTTCTGATTTTTATGCTTCTGAGAGGCAATGCTGTGACTACATGAATGTCATTTTTGTCATTTAATACTGTTGCTAACCCACATAATTGTTAAGGGACTGCACTGTGCAATTTAGCATAATTAAAACAATTACACAGTTAAGCACCAAGAGCAGTCAGTAGCCATTTTTTGCCCTAGTGTAAGGAAACCTAAAGTCTCCATGTATTATTCCTGTGCACCCTTGGGGTTTTGATTGCTGATGAGCATGAGGATGATCATGGGGCACTGTCAGGCCTTTTTGCCAGGGGGATGCTGTTGATTAAGGAAGAGGGGGATCTGAGCCTTTTCCTATCACCCTGTATGTTACCATGTGGGAACTTGACCTCCGAGTATAATAATAATAATAACCCTCGAGTGTTATTTGAGCCACGCTCGAGATCTCACCAAGAGAAGATACTTAACACATTTTCTCTGCATTTTACATCCATCTGAAATGTATTTAGCTAACTTTTGAGGTACCTTGCATGTTAAACCTTGAACCGCAATTGTGACCTCTCCAGTTTCCCTTATTCACACAGTATTTGATTTGGATGACATATTTTTATAATATTTATTTTTCAGCCCATTTTGAGACTCTCATGTTAATGCCACAAGAACTTCAGTCTACTGTATAATATTTCAGACATGGAGGGGAAAAAAATAGAAGAACTAAAGAAAAAGAAAAACCAGCCGTCTGCATCCACTTAAACTACATTACAATAAAGCTCAGTAAAGATCTGATCAGCAGTTTTTTAGCCTGCTCTGATTTAATATGAAATAAATTAGTGGAAAACCTAAGGCTGAAAGGAAATTTTTTGCCACTGTTTAAAACAGGACATGAATCCTTTAACATAATATTTACACACTCTATATTAAATACTTTCTGCAAAGGTAAAATTTAGCAGTGCCAGCTTCAGACAGACTGGGAACAAAATTTGTTTATACTTAATAAATCTGATTTTGAGAAGAAAGAGTTTTGTTCTTTTTTCCTTTTTTCCCCTCCTGTGTATACACTAGCATTGACAGAAAATCCTTATTTCAAATTATGTAAACATACTCTTTAAAAAAACTGCTGAACACTTAAAGGAGAAGACACAATTTGTATTCTATTTGCTAGCGTTTTCATCTTGGCCTTCAGAGTTGCTATGATCTGTTATCTCTGGTGGCCCACAAAGCTTTTTAGATTCTTGAAGCACCATGGCTTTCTGTGATCTCTATATCCCAGCATGGCTTTATTCATGATCATTGCTAGTAGATTTAGCATGAATTTTTTGACAATATACTCTAATATTTGGGAAGGAAGGTGTCTGCCAAGAAGTATCAAATTGTCAGATGTGACATTTTCACCAGAAAGCACTGTCCAGTTTTTCCAGGGTAAATTTCCTGGTCCAGGTTTGAACTGCTACTCAAAATAAGATGAAGATGGACTTTTTCAAGGGAAGACTCCACAGTCCCCAGCCCAGCTCTTTCAGAACATCTCAGAAGACAAATATAAGTCTCCTGCTCTGTTGACCTAGAACAAGAACACAGCATTATATCCCAGAGCCTTAAACCTTTAGCTTTATTTTGGGAGGGGGTTTGAGGTGGGTACTATTTAGCCATGTGGAGATGAGAACATTTTGAAAAATCAAGAGATCTTTCATTAAATAAAAAACCAGTTTCCTACAGAGCTGCAATTAAAATCCTGCCCAATCCCTTGAAAATATATACTGTTTATTAAGGAAGTTACTAAGATGTGCCATAGCTCCCAGGCAGAGGTGAGAAAGAAGTCTTAACTCACCATCTACTTCTTTCATCTGAGATTTATCATCTAGCCAGACAACTTGGATCATTAGCACATCAAAGATCTTAAAACATCCCAGATGAAAAAAAGAAAAACTTCTTTAAGACCATGGTATTTCAAAAATCAGCCATGTATTTGTAGATTTTAAGATCATATGGAAACTTTGCAGTCACCTTCTCTGACATCTGCAGAACATAGCCCAGAGGAGGCTGCCCAGCAATTCCTAAATTATTTCCAATAAATTGTGGTTGACTCAGGGCATCTTTCTCGGAAAGACATTCAGTCTGATTTAAGGACTATAAGCAACTGAGAATCCACCACATTCTTTGGCAAACTGCTTGTTACAAATA
Organism: Taeniopygia guttata; assembly: GCF_048771995.1. Lineage (NCBI taxonomy): Eukaryota > Metazoa > Chordata > Aves > Passeriformes > Estrildidae > Taeniopygia > Taeniopygia guttata. The sequence goes on from NC_133028.1 coordinate 6,396,809, forward strand.
GGGCAAAATCTCACCAACAGGAATGGGAGTTTTGTCTGGACTCATATTTAATCTGCAGATTAAATATTCACAAAATGTAGAATGATTAAATATCCACAGGAGAAGTGGGTTGTAGTTTACTCCTTCCAGAAATCATAGGACTGTAAGGATAAGTAAAGTAAGGAATTGGGGAAAGTATTAACAGGTTTGAAACAATTTTTTTAAGTCTGATTAAGGTGCACAAAATCCCTAAAAGAGCATGAAAATGTTCATCCAAGACACATTCTTTATGGTTTTGAAGTCTAAAATCTTAGTGCTCAGAGATAATATCTTCTTAAAATACATGAGCAAACCAAGTCATAAAAAGTCTGTTCCTCTAACTTTGCTCCCAGGACAGGTCTTCTGACGCTAGTAAGAGTCCTAGAAAAACATGAGCAACACTCATTCCACTAGTCAGAAATGGTTTGTATGGCAGGATTTCCAATAGAAAACTGATTTTATCTTGCCTTGACCCCAGTTTGGTCCAATTGCTTTGCTATACTTACAGACAGAAGTCCTCAGTTAGCCCTATGAAAAGCAGACAGCCATAATGGAAATAGAGTTTCTATTTACTCTGAAGCCAGAAAATTCATTCCAAGAGAACAATAAATGTGGGGCCACATGCATTGTTTACTTATCATTAGGAACATTGTTATTCCCCAAACAGGCTGACTGCTTCTCACTACCCTTGTTCAGCTCCTTGTGCAAATGCATCTCATCAGCTTCAGCTAATTCATCACTATGGTTTGACAATAATCACTGACTCTCTTTCTAAAGATAATCTGTGTTTAAAGGCTCTGTTATATAATATGCTATAAGCCAAGAATATCTTGCAACATTTGGAAAGGTAAGGCAGTAATGTTCTGCCAGATTCCTCTCAGCATTTAAACATCATATTTTACATGCCAAAAGTTCCTTCAATTAATAATGACTTGTGAGTTTTAAGATGGATAATTTATATCTGAAAACAATTAGGGAAGGCAATTTAGAAAAACTTATCTGTGTTTTGGGAGACATAACCACAAAAAATGTCACTGAAAGAGGGAGAAATAAATGGACTGAAATTCAAGGATATGTCCTGGCCCCTTGGGAAAAGTCAGTGATAGTTCAGAGCCAGTTTGCTTCAAAGGTAATTCTGGAGAAAGAAACATTTTTCAGAGACATCCCAGTAACAGATAAGTGAGTGAGTCCTTGTGGGATTGAATAAGCAACAAAGAATAGTAGAGGCAAAGAAGGGGTTTTCAGATCAGTGTAAAAGAGCATCCTAGAAAAGGGAAAATACATAAAGCTGTAAATCTGGGACAAAAATAAGTGGAAGTATATCTAAAATATTCACAGGAGAGAGGAGAGAGGTTAGAGAAGAAGTTTAGACCCTCAAGCAGAGCATTAAGTGTGGCACCAGAACTATCAATGAGCTAGAGACAAAACACCGTCCTCCATATTTCTCTAGCTGAGCAAAAAATGTTTGTTCAGATTGGACAGAAAACAAGAGTCAAGATTAGAGAGTCACCATGAGAAGGACCTGTCAGGTAAAAGCACAAAACCTGTCAGCTGTAGTGACAAAGAGCCTGTTTGGGGCCAATGGGCAGGGATGTGCAGCAGTGCCATGGCCCAGGTCATGCTGACAGCAGTGAGAACTGTCAGCAGACACCCCACCCACCTGTGGGAAGTCACACCACAGCTTTTCTGCAAAATCAAGGATCTGCCAAGGATCAGCAGACAGCTGTCCAAGCCCTCAGGTCAGCAGAGAGGTGCAGAGCTTTATGCAATTCCTATTGCCATTAGAAAATAAACCATATACTAATTATTTTTATTCTTGTTGGCATATGAGAAAACACAAGTGAGGGAGAACCCCTGGTTTCCCTACCTCACAGAAGCCCATATTTTCACTAAAGGAAAGGTGTTACCTCAAACTTCTAAACTTCCCCAGCTGTGCATTTAATGACACTTTTGTTCACCTGTTGCCTGGCTAAGTTGTTTTAAGAAATTCCTCTTTGATAGCTGCATAATTATACTGCATATCCTGAACTGCTCATTATGCAAGGTCCAGACCCCAAATTCTGATTTCCTTGACTATTTCTCTTCCAGATGAATGGACAAACAGATTTCCCACAAGCTCAATGAGGAAAGACTTGAAGGCTCAGAAAGAAGAGGCCACCGCTGAAATCTGCAGTGTCTCCTCCAGTTCAAATAAAATGGGAAAAAAAAAAAAAAGTTCTATATTAGCTTATAACCTAAAAAGTGTGCCTGTCACCATTCTGATGAATTAATTTAGCTTTGCAGTTTGGATTACAGTGAAAGATTCAAATACACTTCATAGACACTAATATCTGTAGATTTATGAGTGTTGAATAATTAATTACTGCTATTTCAGTTTCTCCAAGTGGGAAAAATCAGGCACATTAAGCCTTGGGCATTATCAGCCACCCAATAGGTCGGTATAAAAGCTTGTGATGGAGTCAAAATATCTCATTATTTAGTTGAAAGACTCAGTCTCAAACGGTACTATCTCTGGTATATGGATATTTCCAAACCTCTCTGAAGATGATGGGTTTGTAGTAACATTTTATTCAAGCTAAATTGAAGCGGTAAAAAAGCTCTTTTGTTAACAACAGTAGTTACTGTTTGTGTAACTAATCTACATGTCTTATAGATCTGTCTTTGGTGGTTTGGCTGGGAACTGAATTAACACTTAAAATTTTTGCTAATGGCATGGCAGACCTGGATGTGTCTGCAGAAGTGACAGAAACAACCAGTGGCAGGCAGAAAACACCACAAAGAACACCTTTGAAATAAAACCACCAAAAAGGGGCAGAATTACTTGAGAAGGAATGTGGCTTTGTGAAGAAAGACAGTGATTCCTGGATCATTGCTGCAGGTCTCTGCAAACATTGTCCACAAGGAAACATGATTGCATTGAAGAAATACAGGTCACCAATCTCTCCTTCCAGTGAAAACAATCTTGCACATCACAAATACTGGATGTGAGGCAGGCAAATATCACCAGAGGAATCAAGTTTCCCAGAAGAGAAAAGATAAGCTGATATCTGCATCAAACTGGAACAAACAATGGAGGTACTCACAAAGCTCAACAATGGCCAGAAAATAATTAGAACAAGATCTAAACAATTGCTGGAGCTCTCTATAAAGAATCTGAGTCAAAATTCTGTAGCTTCCCAGAAAAGGCAGAAATATGACCATGTCTTTGGGGGCAGAATGAAGTGTGTCTGAGCAGATTGAAAAACTGCTAGCATAAATACAATTTTGATCCACGCATGAAGAAACAACTGCAGAAAACTGCACCAAGAAAAAATAATTAATGTAAAATTGTATCCTTTTTTAACTACAGCCAGTATTACACGTTTAGGGCAGAAGAGTTAAAAAAAACAAAACTGTAAGATGATTCTTCCTCCTCTGCTCTGCTGCCATAGATTCTGGAACTCAGCTGTGGAGGGACTTTTGAGTTGATGTAACAGTGGGCAACAAGAGATGATGGATCACAAAGCTTCTCATTACAATTGGGAGACCTTTTTCCACTGCAATCTATTAATGCACTTCAGTTGACACATGGGCTCAAGGACCTGGAAATAAACAACAACAACAAAAAAAAACCAGCTTTCTAAATAAATGAAAGATGGACTTAGATTATCTAAAGGACTTTCACTCAGAGGGTGCTGGTGGTTATTCCTACTCCAGTGTGAAGATCTATTTGTGAACATCATATGGGACAGGAAGCATATGTCAGATCTGGGTCAGGCTTTTCTGGACACACACATACCTCAGCCAACCTCACATCCCAAAAGACTGGTTGGGGTTTATGTCTGAACAGAATCACCCTGAGCATCCCACTTTAATTGCTGCAGACAGCAACTCTTTTTACCTGTAAATTAATCTGGACCTGTCTGAGGTAAAAGACAGGTAAGGGGTTACAGCTGGGTGGGGAGCACAAGAGAAAACCTTGAGTAACAGGCTGGATGTCCAAGGAGTCTTGTGCAATCTCAGTTTACAAAGGCTTGGATTCCGACTAAGATACAAAACACTGACACAGGGATGCTTGCCCAAATTCAAACATGTCTCTTAAATCAGGAAAAAGGCCCAGGATACCTCAGGACATGGAAGAGGTTGCTGTGGTGCTCCTGCTTTCCAGTCAACAGTCCCTTAGGGGTAGGAGAAAGAAGAGAGGCTGGAAGATGGTATCCATGAGCTGAATCCTTCTTGATGCTCCATCCCTGGAATGTCTACAGCAAAGGGACTTGAACTTGGCTCACAGCTCATCTGAGCTAACAGGAAAACAATGAAACTCAGTTCTGCTCAGTTCTGTTATTTTTCTTTCCTTTTTTTAAGGGAGAGAGAGAAGGAGAGAAGAGAAGTGAAAAACTGGCAAGTGCAGCAAATTTAGAGAACAGACCAGATAAAAGTTATTGTTATGAAATTTCTTTGTTTCATGGCCAAGACCATTATATATCTCTGGCTGGCCAGACGAAGCATCATGTGTCTTCAGCAGAAGCTTCTTTTCTACCCAGAGAGCTGGACAGAGGAAAACAAAATTTCAGGAAGGAGCTGGCTTGAAAAGACATCAGAGTTCAAGTCTGCCTGAATGACACAGCCTACCTAAGGGACTCCTGTTCACTTTTAGGAACGTGAGACACCCTGTCTGTTGTACTGTGCTGGTCTTAAAATAGAAAATGCCCCAAACAAGGGGAAAATACACCAGAACAAGTTCTGTAGTGAAGTGACAACTTTTAATCCTGTGGGAAAAAGTGTGTCCCATCTGTAAGACCCATGGATCAGGTTTGGATGGCTAAGGCTCCCAGCATCAGGATATTTTTTTGGAATTCAGATAACACCACAGAGCTTTCTAATGTCTTTGAGAAGAACTTGTATTTCCATTGCTGCTCTCTGATGACCAAGCAAGTGCACTGTCAATAGGAAAGTGAGGGCAAAGAAACGTGAGTTAGGTTAAACAGGTATTTGCTAAGAAACCCAACGGGAGGGAAAAATATTCTCTTACAGAAACAAATCAAAGATTCTATGGAAGATTCAGCTCTGCAAATGTTTTTCAACACACAGTTTTCTGTGGAGTTTTTTTTGCTTACAAAGGTTTTTGACTTTACATACAAATCATAGAGAAAATGTGATACAGACTTTGGCACTGACTGGTAGAGTAACAAACTCTCCTTGCGAAATTTATTCCCAGAAAAAAATCAAATTCTGCTCCCAGTCCTTTCTGTTCATATGTTAATGCTGTCCCCTCACTGTAAGCACCAGCATGTGTACTTCTGTAAAGAAACAGGCAAACACAAATACACTAATATTGGAGATGGCCCCTGAGCCTTTTAAACTTTGAATTCTAAGCGTTTCATTTGGTTTATTAAATTCTGTGTATCTAGAATTTCCACACTTACCTCTGTACCAGCAAGCTGATCGTGTAATAGTGAGGTTCAATAGCAGTTCATCTGGTTACGTGTATCAAGCCTCCCAAAAAAGACTGGGAACAGTATATTCCATTCCTTCAAATAGAAAAAAAAAAACAAAACAACACTCTAAAAACACAGTAAAATATATCACAACACTTTCCAAAGTGCTGGGTAAACTCAGGTCCTTCATAAATTCTCATATGTGGTTCCCAAGAAGAAACACAGAAGTGTGGATTTTGAACAAGCCTTCTACATGTCAAAACTGAAAAAATGTTCTTTTCTGCTGAAGAAGAAGTTTTCAGTTTATAGAAGGTTTCTCACACATGCAAACAGTGAACTTTTAGAAGAGGTATTTTGCTTGGTATGGGCAGAGTTATGAGGAAGAACAGGCTGAATAAAGTTTGGAAGATGGCTCTGAATGCTGTGGGGTCACCCAAAAAAGTGTCACAGCACTATTTCAGGTTTCTGCCACAAGAGCCAAGAGTATCATTTCAGAGACTGAAACAGTTTTACTGGAAAGAAACTAGCTCCAGGAACCAAAATGAGCAGATTTTGGAGAAACAAAGGAGATCCTCCAGAGACAGAAAGACCCATTCCATATGGTTAAAAGATAATCTGGCAAGAGGAAGGTTTGTATGATGTTTGGCAAGATCAGTGGAAGCTAGAATGACCTTGGGAGGCGAGGGTGTGTCTGAGTAAACCCTGTTATAAATATGTAAAGCTCTATCATCCCTAAATTACAGAGGAAACATGCTGTGGTATGGACATGAGCAGCCAGAGCCAGTAGTAGACTGGTCTCCAAAAGCTGCAGAGAGCATCAAAAAGGCAGCAGGTGAGGAAGCCCTTGCAGCACACCTGAAGAGATATCAAGGGCATACTTTGGGAGGGAGAAAGGTCTGGAAAGGACTTCAAACTATAAGCCACTGACTTCTCTTTTTTTATTGCTGCATTCAGAGTAATTCTTTCTGCCAAATAAATACTAGGTTGTCATCTGCTTTTCCTGAGGCAAATAACCTTCATGGCCCCCACTTGGGCCAGCTGTGTAGACCAGGATGCAGCAATGCTTAATGGAATTACACCCTCACCTGAAGGCCACCTTTGTAGCTGTCAGCACATAGAGATAGTAAGGAGAAATTAATCTTTTTGCCCAAAGCAGTCCGTAGTATTAATAGTTGCAGGAGATTTGTACCAAAAATCCAGAAGAGTTAAGCCCATACACAGAGGGGGAAGCAAATGCAAAATCCTGCTCTCAGCCCACTGCTGTGTTTGATTCTGCCTCTCCCAGATAGTCTCCCAAATCCACCCCACAAAGACCAAGTGGCTCACTGGTGAAAGTAAACACACTGTTTGCAAAAGCTTTTACATTTCACACTTTGGATTGAGTGTAAAAACTCACCCCTGAGAAACTCGTAAACAGATGCACATTTGGAACAATGAGCTCTGTACTCACGTTTCACGTCTTCATTAGACATTCACACTCAACTGCTCCGTCTCAAACTGATGGAGTCCAGCCTTTGTGGTGTGAAGAATTTGCAATGAAATGCAGTCTGGGCCCACAGACCATGACTCCAAGCTGAAGACAATTTGATAGATGGTGCATTGACCACACAAACGGGTTCAAAAGAAATCAGTTTGGCATTCTGGAGAATTTTGAAAGCATTTTTGATCAATGGTGTTTGGAAGTCTCAGGAACATTAATTCCATATTCAGTTTGCCAAAATGTCTACCTTAGATAGAATTTATAAGCATACATGTCAAGATACATTTAAAATCCTTTGAGACTTCCAAGTACACGAATAACACACGTATCATTACTACTTTTTTTTAACACAGCATCATATAAATCAAATGAAAAAGCCAGGCTTTCTCAACTAAGGAAAACCACCTCACTTAAAATAACAAAGGTAATACTTATTTATTAATGTACAATGTCCAAAATTCCTATTAAAATCTGTCAAGAACAGTTTAATGCAGCACATTTTCAGGAACTGAAATTAACACATACTTGCTCAAAGGTTAAATCCACCACATTGCTGTATCTGTATTTTTCATTTCAAAGGCTAGGAAGTCCCTGGTTGCTCCTTTGAAAAAGTGCAAAAGTACCATGTTGAAAAATGAAAACAGCATCTGAAAGTACCCACTGTCATTTATCAACTGTCTTGTGTCAAGGTACCATTAGATGTTCATCAGCAATGCGTTTAAGGAAGAAGATTTATCAGAAGCATTTCCTCACACTCTCTGGGATAGTGTCTGTGAATGAGGAGATTATGAAATAGCTCATTAGCCCATTCTTGCTGGTTTGGATGGTTATCTAAGTTCTTGCTATCTGATGGGGACTGTTCTTAGCAACTGCAAATGGAATTCCTCTGCATGGCAGATTATGGTAGTTGAGGACACAGGTAATAAAAAGGTCAGCATTGCCATTTCCCTGCTTCCATCCAGTGGCACTTACATGGTCAAAGGCTTGCCATGAGCAATTTCATTTTAAGTCAGTTTTTCTGAGCATATATTTAAGCATGCAGAAACTCTAGAATGGACACAGTTAAATTCAGTTAGAGATGAATTTTTTTCCCCACAACCACCGTATCAATTTACAGGAGTAATTCTGTGTTGATTGAGTCTCAGGGAGCCGAAGAAATCTTGACTGTTTCTCCTTAGATAACCATCCAAACAACACAATCATAACTTCAGGGTCTATAAGAAGAAGATAAAAGAGCTTGTTATTTCCTTGGCTGATGATAATATCCTGTATGATAAGGACCTGCATGTCATTCTGCAAAACCCTGAGCTCATTTAAAGTTGTTTCCTTTGAAGATCAGTTTTGTTGAAGAACACTGTTCCTATGTGCTCCTATGCAGGAGACATTCTCAGAGTAGGGACAGCACATCTCCTTCAGTTAGGGGATGGCACCATATTGTCCCCAAAGGAGTATGGACTGTCCCCTAGTATGTGATAGGAGCTTTCTCATTTGATTTGGTACAAGAACCTTTGGCTTGGCCAAGGCTCTGTCTGCTTCTGGGATAAGTCTTCCAAACCTTCAGGCAAAATTAACCTTTCCCTAACTCTAGCTCCTTCCTTTACTGCTTCCCATGGGGTTTCTTTATCTTCTCTTCCAAGCTCAAAATTCTGATGTTTGGTACTCTTCCTCAGGCTCTCTGTTTGCTCTCCCACTTCTGAAAAACCCCCATTTCACCTTCTTCCTCTTGCTCACACTTTTTTATACCCCCCATGTTACTCAGCTCTCTTACTTTTCTCATTTTCCACATCACTCAGTAACTCAGATCCTTGCTTAAGCATGAAAATCTCATTTCAGGCATTTGCACAGTCATGGTGGATCAATTAAAAAGGACCAAGGACAGACGAGAATATTTGCCAGCAGAATAGACGAGATGTGAGCAAAACAGGAGCTCAGCAACTTCTCCACTTCCCACATATGTAAAAAGCTGTCTTGAGCAGAAGAGGTGCCTTGCAGATATTCAAGTAAGGAAAATTATTGTTAATAATCAAATCTTCCCTATGAAAGCAGTAAAGGGCCTCTGTACAAAGCACAATCTGAATAATGTTATTTTGTTTTCCAAACTACTTCTGCACTGTTTTAATGTGAATATTCCTTTAGCATTTCTTGCCGTCTTTAGTATCACAGTGAGTTTGCCAAATTCAAAGACTCAAATTTAAGTGAGGCTCCTGGGATCTGTGACATCTCAGAACCAAAGATCAAGCAAGTGAAAACACCATGAGAAAGACAATTCCACTCCCCAAAAGCATTAGCCCATCAGGTGGCTATTTACTTTTGACTTAAACTTTACATGAAGTCACAGAAGAGCCCAGGCTTTGAAGGACTTCCAAGGCAAAAGGGACAATTCTGCATGTGCCACACTGTGCATGCCAAACAATGTTAACACTGAAAGGCTCATTGTTAGAGCCTCACTGAGGACGTTAGGAAGAGGAAGGAAAATTGGATATAGAAGATTACATAATTATTTTGAGTTTGCAAAAGGAATTTGATTTGGCAAGTCTGAGCAGCAGAGATGTTGCTCTCTGAATTGGGAGTTAGTTTCAACTATTGGAAACTGTCAGTTTTGAAACAACAAAAATATTGTAATACACTATAAGTCTGTAAAGACATTTCACAAATGAGAACTGGCAACAAGCAGAGTGATTCCCCTCTATACGTTACTTGGGGGAGTTTAAAATAATTAAAATTATGTACCTCTAGAACGTTATTTAATCTTAAAATAAATATAAATTAACTCTATCTATAGCATCCACATCTCCAACACTTTCTATGATTCTATAAACGTTTCTTCTCCTGTTTTGCTGTAATCAGAAACGATTTGTGTGGGTTTTTTTCATAAATATTGCACAGATAGTGGTAACTGCAAAGAGACAATGTTTTACCTGTCACTGAATAAATAATTCCAAAGTTTTCCATTTCCCCCAGAGATTTAAGGGCTGTTGGGGAAAAAGGGATATGGGAAGGAAGGTGACTGTAAGAATTTAAGTTTTCCACCTGGTCATCTTTCAGTGGGCACAAGCACTGAGGTCTCTGCAAGGGAAATCTCTGCTTGGAGCTGATCACTGTGAAATACTCCAGGGCTGCATGGCACTTCCAGCCTTCTCTGACTGGCTTTATGGTCATGTCATTGAAGGCACTTGAGATTTTCAGACTGTGCAGAATGCCTTGGCTCACAAACACACATATTCCAGTTGATTTTTGCGGTAGTCATTTCCACAAAAGTTATATTCACACTTCCAGCAGACTCAGGAAGGTTGGGGCTAAGCCAGGATAACCTATAGGAAAAACAGAGTGAAGGATTTCTGGTTTCTCTGAAGAGAGAGGGTAATGCAAGCAAGGTGAGGATCATCCCTGGTCTTGTGTCCTCTTAACACGTAGAAGAAGCTGGGATATAATTCTAGGGGACTGTGTGGTTGGGGCAGAGGAGGACAGTAGCATTAGAGATGGCAAATCCAGTGTAGCAATGTCCTTTACATTTCTCTGAACTTACAGGGAGCCTGCACTATTCCTATCCATCAAAAATCACACTTTGATCTCTAAGAGTTTGGCTTGCTTTTCAATATTTTAGGAACATTGCTCTAACATGTGAAATATGGTTTTGTTTCTGAAGGAGCAGCAACTCAGATTGCTGTTGGGAATGGGCAAATCCTCTGAAACCAGTTTCAGTAGAAACTAATCCTAAGAAAAGCTTATCTAAAAGTTCAACATTAAACTCTGTACACGAGTTAGAAAGAGCTGACAGCCAATTAAATATACTGGAAACTGAAGGGAAATGTGGGGGTGGAAGAAAAGTGGAGGTATTTTGCTGTTCCCTGACTGTTGCCCCTGGAAAGTCATTCCATCCTGAATTTCTCCAATGCCATATCCTTTGTAAGGTTTCAAAACCAATATTTAAAATATATTTTTAAGGATAACCATGTCTGAAAGTTAAAGCCCTTTGGGGAAGAATAAAAGAGGGACTTCAAAGTAACAAAATGCTAAATCTGGCAACTTGTTTTTAATGGAAGTAAAAACCTGCACCATTTAATACTTTAAAGTGTAATAAGAAGAGAAATGTCACACGTAGAGTTCAATTTCTACCCATGGAATTGTGCCCCTGATTTAACAAATTCCAACTTAAATGCTTCCACCACAACTGAAAAATGTTTTACTGACCTCGAGCTCATTGTACAGCAGAGGTCCAACAGTATTGCTCGGACTGGGATCAAAGAAGACTTAGTTTTCAAAGCAGCCAGCCCAAAGTGAGCTAAATCCAGCTGGCAAATGTTTTGCAGTTCAGCAAGTGTTGAACCCCATTTTTTTGTGGAGTTTTGTTTGACATGTTGCACCAAGAGTCTATTTTAGCTTCAGAGGAGTCCCTGGTCTCTCCCTCACTGTAGAATATTGCTGCACGTGGTGCTGCAGTGACCTGAGCTGTCTTAG